>NC_059106.1:147798075-148068075 GCF_020740685.1 Jaculus jaculus
GCCTTCGGGTCTTTCAACTCTGACCAGATTAGTCCATCAAGCTGTACTTACAGCACTGCAAGGCATCTCTTGGGCCAAGGTTTCAACTCCTTCCACATTCCTCTTGAAAATCAGCTCCAAAAGGCTGAAACCACATAGTTAGGTATCTAGCAGCAATCCCACTCCTCGGTACCACTTTACTGTTGCAGTCCGGTTCACATTGCTGGTAGAAATCACCCAACCAAGAGTAGCTTCTGGGAAAAAAAAAAAAAAAAAAGATTTATTTTGGCTTACAGGCTCGAGGGGAAGCTCCACGATGGCAGGGGAAAACGCTGGCATGAGCAGAGGGTGGACATCACCCTCTGGCCAACAGAAGGTGGACCACAGCAACAGGAGGGTGTGCAAAACACTGGCATGGGGAAACTGGCTTTAATACCCATAAGCCTGCCCCCAACAATACACTCCCTCCAGGAAGCGTTAATTCACAAATCTCCATCAGCTGGGAACCTAGCATTCAGAACACCTAAGTTTATGGGGGACACCTGAATCAAACCACCACACTTCCTCAGGGTGAAAGGGTGGAAAATGATATTCCAAGCAAATTGGAATAAGAAACAAGCAGTCATAGCTATATTAATACAAGATAAAATACACTTCAAACTAAAAATAATCAAAGAAGATAAAAACGCCACTTCCTATTTATCAAAGGAGTGGACCATCAAGAAGATATCATAATGCACCAAACACAGGGGTACTACAATTCATAAAACAAAACCTACTTGGCAATAAAACAGAAATAACCACAACACCATTATAGTGGGAGACTTCAATATACCATTGCCAGCAATGGATAGATCATCCAAACAGAAAATCAACAGGGAAGTAACAGATCTCAACAAAACTATAGAACACTTAGACCTAACGGACATCTACAGAACATTCCATCCCAAATCCATAGACACATTCTTCTCAGCAGCCCATGGAACCTGGAACCTTGTCTAAAATAGAAATGGGAAGTAACCTTATACAACTGTTTTATATTTATCTCCTGGCTTATATTTTAAAACAATAAAAGTTGGATAAATAATTCACTTTATTTTTTATTGCTACAATCTACTCAAGGATTACCTATTTAAAATCAAGGATTCTATAGAACAAAGGGACACATGATGAAATATTTTATGCTGGGACAGTTCCATTAGCTGGCTAGATATTGGAAGGAAACATTTTACTGCCTGCCTAACTGAAAGTTAATCCTTTAAGATGACAATTCAACTGGCAAATAAATCGACAATGGAGAGTCACAGAGTTATTTTTGCAAGTACAATGCATCTGTGTAAAGAGAACCATATTAGTCAAGGCTATCTCCATTCATTTAGGGGTATTTTGGTAGTCTCTAAAAATGCAAAGTGATGATTTATCAGGAGTAATTGACTTAGAATGTGTTAGGTGCAAAAGGCATTACTCAATGCAAGGACTTAAGTAGTATTGTTCTTGTTGCTTTCATAGGTAAATGCAATAGGGAAATCTCTGTTAGGGGCAGATGAAAACTTGTATTTGAATTAGTATGTATGTGGGGATTTGTGGTGCTCATGTGCTTCAGTGCACATGCATATGTGTGGTGTGTGTGTGTGTGTGTGTGTGTGTTTTCAGTCTTTTTTTTTTTTTTTTCAATCTAAGATATAGTCTTTCACTGTCCTGTAACCAAGTACACAAGATAGGCTAGATAATCAAACCCAGGAACTCACCAGATAGACTGGGTTATTGACTCCTGGGATTGTACCCTCTGTCTCCCAGTGTTATAATTAAAAATATATGGGCTGGAGAGATGGCTTAGCGGTTAAGCGCTTGCCTGTGAAGCCTAAGGACCCCGGTTCAAAGCTCGGTTCCCCAGGTCCCACATTAGCCAGATGCACAAGGGGGCGCACGTGTCTGGAGCTCATTTGCAGAGGCTGGAAGCCCTGGCGTGCCCATTCTTCCTCTCTTCCTCTATCTGTCTTTCTCTCTGTGTCTGTCACTCTCAAATAAATAAATAAAGTAAATAAAATTAAAAAAAAATATATGTGCCACTAATCCCAGAAGGTTTATTTATTTATTTTTTTAATTCTTCATCTGTTCTATGGAACTCAATACATATATATGCTGACAAGGCAAGAGCTTTACCAACTTGGTATCTCTCTAGCTAGACATGAAATTTTAATGTCACTCCTGTGAAAAAAAATTTATGAGTATATGATGACACATTTTTATAAAATTGATTATTCTTGGTGGGGGGCAATATGAGTAGCTAATTTACCACATAATTTTGTTTTTCCCAGATAGTGTCAAATATGTGATATATAGAAAATTTTCCAATTTTCTTACGCAGATTAGGTCATAGTTTACTTTATGTTGACAACCTTCCAGCAGTATTCTATGTTTTCTCTCCTGAGACCAGAAGATGCTTCAGAAAACAATATGAAATGAGGGAGAGAAAATCAAGGTTTACTTATCACTGAGTAGTCATTGAAACTGAGGCAGTAATAACAATGCATCATCTTTTTAAAAGTAGAAATAAGGTCAGAAAAATATTTTCAAACCCAATAAGTACCTAAAATTTTGAAAACATTTTTCTGGTTAAGATTTAAAATTCAAGAAGGGAAATAGTATATCCAGATTATTTGGCTTGTTAATAAAACTTAGCAAGGAAATATGTTTGTGAGAATGAAATAAGTATTCTTTAAAACTTATTCAGAATTAGGGAGAGATATTTTTCTTAGCTATTATGTCAAAACATGTGGCGTTTTCATTTGTAACCTTTTAAAAAATATTTTATTTTCATGTATTTATTTGAAAAAGAGAGAGAAAGATAGAGAGGGGGAGAGAGACAAGGAGGAAGAGAATGGGCATGCCAGGGTCTCTAGCCACTGCAAATGAAGCTGGGATGCATGTGCCACCTTGTGCGTCTGGTGTTACATGGGTCTTGGGGAATTAAACCTGGGTCCTTTGGTTTTGCAGACAAGTGCCTTTACTGCTAAGCTATCTCTCCAGCATGCTGTTTTCAGTTTTTTTTTTTTTTTAATTTTTATTAACATTTTCCATGATTATAAAATATATCCCATGGTAATTCCCTCCCTCCCCACCCCCACACTTTCCCGTTTGAACTTCCATTCTCAATCATATTACCTCCCCATTACAATCATTTTAATTACATATATACAATATCAACCTATTAAGTATCCTCCTGGTACATTTATACAATGGAGTTCTACTCAGCGGTAAAGAAAAATGAAGTTATGAAATTTGTTTTCAGTTTTAACAAGACAAAATTGTCAACCAAACTCATTAGTAATATAGAACATATTGTGTTGATTCTTCTATTTTCAAAACAAATGACTGTGGGCTGTGGATACTTCAAATATTTCACTCAAGGCAAAGCCAGTTATCTAAAAATGTAAAAACAGTATACTAAAATGTCCTTTCTCATATTCATTTCTCATAGTTTCTTCTTATAACATGTATGAGATAGTCCTGAAACTATGCTTAGACTGAAAATGCAGACCAAGTTCCAGAACAAATTGTCTGAAATAGGTAAAACTCATGCTGAAAATTATAGGTAACAAAAATGTCAACCAGTAATTGCTAAGTACATCATGAACTATGAGAGCAGTTATCATGATGAATGTGATCTTTTCACTCACTCCCTACCATCTATAAATGGCTGTCTGCACTCAGTCATTTTCATACTTCTGCATCTGCTTAATAGCAGCTTAATGAACTGACAAACCAAACAATTTGATTTCAAGGAACAGTTCAAGAGATTATTCAATGGTTTCTCAATATGCACATAATTTACATATATGAAAACTTATTCAACTATATCTAGAAACAAGGCACTGGGTTTTTAAGAAAACACAACTTTTTGATGAATGTGGGTTCTGGGTGTCAGTGTGAGGTAAGAGGTTAAGTTCAGTAATTAATTAAGAAATGGAAACACAAGTACTTGGTGATTAATTACTATGTGAAAGGATAAAGCATTCTAGGGTAGCTTAATTTATTTTCAATTGAATAGTTATTTGAAAAGAAAACTCCATGCACTGACAAAGAAATAATAGCAGAAACAAATCAAGTTTGGAAATAAATATAGAAATAGGACTTCATGATACATGCATCAAACATTGCCAATACACTTATTAGTTCCTTTGAAATTTTAGTCTATGGGCTGGAGAAATAACTCAGTGATTAAGGCACTTGCCTGAAATGGCTAACAATGTGGGATCTATTCCCCAGTACCCATGTAAAACCAGATGCACTGTGGCACATGCATCTGGAGTTCATATGTAGGCCTAGAGGCCCTTGCATAGCCATTCTCTCTCTCTCTCTCTCTCTCTCTCTCTCTCTCTCTCTCTCTCTCTCTCTCTGTCTGTCTGTCTCTCTCTCTCTTTCTCTCAGCAAATAAATTTAAAAATATAAAAAGGTAATTCTAGTAAGATTCATACAATCATCTAATTTCTGGTTATATATTGGAGCGTATAAGGTCCCTCAAGTGAAATTTTCTTTACATGTGACTGTGTATGTAGTATATGCATGTAAATATTAATGTTGTCATATTTGTTAAATGTGTGTGTGTGTGTGTGTACACATGCATGCATGGAAGGAGGCAGAGGGCATCATATGTTGTCTTCCACAAAACCTCCAGTTTACTTTTTGAGAGAGAACCACTAACTGAACTTGGTTTATGATATTTCTGGCTATACTAGCTAGTCAGGTAGGGATTCTCCTGCCCTCTCCTCCCCAGTACTAGAATTATAGACACGCACCACCACATCCAGCTCTTGTGTGAATGCTAGGGACCTGACCACATGATCTCATGCCTGCTCAGTAAGAACTTTACCAGCTGAACCATTTCCCCTGGAACATCTATGCTTTATTATTTTTACTTTGGGGTAAATTAATGACACTATTCTAAAAGCCAAGTATAAAATATACATGATTATGATTATTTAGAAATAGTAAAGAGAAAATATTATAAAAGTTTGGGAAAGTTGGACTTGCTTCCCAATGCTAGTACAACAGGTGAAGTGAACAATATTGTTACATATAGACATGGGTAGATAGGAGGTTATTAATGACTACAGAGAAAATAAAGAGTAAAGTAAGTGATAAAAGAGAAAATCTGGTAATCTTTATCTAGACTTCCATATAGGAAATCATATCAATAGGTGCAAAGTCAAATAATAAAATATAGTATAATATGTCTGAATGGTGCAGATCAAACTCAGGTAGAGATGAAAAGAAACTATGGAAATGAAAACCGCCTGAATTAAAGCAGAGTCTGTGATATCAGAGCTTTCTATGGCAAGTAAACACACTGAAGTTATCAGTATTAGCCAGCTATTCCAAGATTGACAGGCTAAGGGATCATTTTATAATGAAGAGAAAGGATATTGGTGTGCTCTGATTGGAATGTTGGCACATGTGTGAATAATACCATCTATAAACTCTAGCAATTATGTTTATGCTGATTGATAGGTTTAAGTGTTTCATTCAACAAGAATAAAATGCTTAAAATTTGTAAAATTTCTTACAGACTATCATGATTAAAAAGGTATTAGAGGGCTGGAGAGATGGCTTAGTGGTTAAGTGCTTGCCTGTGAAACCTAAGAATCCTGGTTTGATGCTTGATTCTACAGGACCCATATTAGCCAGATGCACAAGGGAGTACACAGGTCTGGAGTTCATTTGCATCTTTCTCTTTCTGTCACTCTCAAATAAATAAATGAAAATGAACAACAACAAAAAATTTTTTTAAAGGTATTAGAATGTATAAACACCTATTTGTATTATGTATTTATCAAATATATTTATTATATATATGAAAAATAGGTATTTATAAATTTTAATATCTTTATATATGTGTATAAGATTACATGCACATATGCATATATTATTTTAGTGTCATGACATAGCTGTAATAATAACCAAAAAAGAAATTAGACAATACAGATTATTCATAACTTTTATTCTCCATATTTTCCCCAGGAAAGTTTATGATTATCAGGCCTTGCATCCCATTGCCAAGCCCTTTAAAAGTAATACTTCACCTAGGTCACCTTTCTCGAGCAGCAGGTAAATATCATTCTGTAGTTCTGCAATGTGGGACTCAGAGCTTCCCTGCTTATCATGCAGTGCACCTGGAGAAGAAAACCAGGTGCTTCCATTGGCAAGGGCTCCACTCGCTATCATTTCCACCACACTGCTTCCCAATATATGATTGCACATTTTTACATATTGGCCACATTTTTTCCTACTATTTTTCTATTTTTTGAAGAAGAAAACATAGATAGGACTAGTGTTTTACACGTGCATTACTTTTTACCATATTGAAAAGTTTGCTTTCAATATTGTGAAAATCATATCTCATACACATGCCTGGTGACACACAATGAATTTTTAAAAAATATTTTATTATGCATTTACTTACTTGAGAGAGAGAAAGACACAGGGAAAGAGAGAGAGAAAGGGAGAGAATGGGTACACCAGGGCCTTCAGCCACTGTAAATGAACTCCAGATGCATGTGCCACCTTGTGCATCTGGCTTACGTGGGTCCTGGGCATTGAACCGAGGTCCTTTGGCTTTACAGGTAAACACCTCAACCACTAAGTCATCTCTCCAGCCTTACACAATGAATTTAACTCAGGTTTACTTGGTTTAAAAATGAAGTAGCTTTTAATTAATCTCCTCTTTACTAGTTTTTCTGCTTTATAATCCCCATTAGCTTTAAATAACATGTCCCACACCATCAACTTTTATGCTTTTGTTTCGTTTAAAAGTTTGAATTAACTTAATTATGATGTCTTGTGGGCTTTATAGCTTTGGTGGAAACCTCTCTTCTTCCATTGATATTCTTCAACTATCATAATGAAGAATGCAGCATCTAGAATGTATGCATGTGCTTCCAGTTTCCCTCAGTGGATTCTTAAAAAACAGACATTGGACTCAGTACATAGAAAGTCTATATATGTGAAAAATCCTAACATGTCAGTTATCTGCAATATCAGACTCAGTTTTATTTTACTTATAAGCTTATTAACATGCACTAATAAAATACAGTATTCTAGCTCATTACAAATGACAAAATTAAATTTTCGTACATATATAAAATATACTCACCTTTTTTTCTATTTGTGTGGTATGCAGTACGTGTGTGGTGTATGTTGTGTGTTGGGTATGATGTGTGCCCTCTATGGTGTAGGCATATGTATGTGAGAGTACATATGCTCAGGACCCATGCACATGTGTGTGAACACCAAATGACAACTCTGGAACTGTGGTACCATGTATTTCTCTACATGAGACAGGCATCTCTCTCAACTGGCAGCTGCTATCAGGATAACTAGCTGCAGTTTTCTGTCTCTACCCTTCCAAGGACTACAGTTATATCAGTGCATGCCAATGCCCAGATTTTCACATTGGTTCTGCATCATGGATCTCCATGTTCTTTCTTCTGAATGTCTCACATCCTTTAGAAACAAATGCTCCCAAAAATAAAATAAATTAAAATGATAAAGAGGATAAAAAATGCGACATAAACTCATATGTGGAGTGAAAAATTTGAGCTAATTTTTACATTTCAAAATGTGTTGCTGTAAGAACATCTCCTTTTGTATTTCTTTGTGTGTGTGTATGTGCAATCTGAAATAGAAATTTAAAGTGGCTGAAAAAGGAGGTCTCCAATGTTCTGAATATTTGGTTTTAGAAACCAGGTAGACATATTGAATAGTTGAGTCTATTTTGAGATATCTGTTTCTATGATCACAATAGTTTGTTATTTAATTTCTGCATTTTGATTTCTTTAAAGGAACTTTACTGATAAATATGTCCAATACCAGTGTGCAAAATAGCTTTCATTACAAAAACAGTGATCTTAAAAAATAACCTAAAGATATAAATCATGGTATTAGAAAAGCCAGAATATATAAAACTGAAATCCAGTAGATACAAATGATGGCATATAATATGCAGAAATCAAGGATACAAGATGAAGTAATAGTAATAATAATAATAAATAGCCAAATACAATAATAATATATAGCACAAACCAAAGACTCCATTCACTGAAAAGTAAAACAAAATCAACAAATCCTTAGTAAATGAAAGGAAAAAAAGGGACAGATTCAAATGAGGCTGTAACTATAGATGGCTCACTAGATTCCAATAAAACACAGAAAATTATTTGGGAACACTCAAAACACATTCAAAAATTAAGGAAATCTAGAAAAAAGGATAAATTCCTAAATATCTATGATCTACTAAAATTCAACTCTTGAAATATTAGCAATATAAGCACATCTATGGTAAATTGAAAGGTTGAGTATTAATAAAATAAGTGTCCTGAAAAATTAAATGTCAAGGACCAAACAGATCCACTGCTGGGTTCCTCCAAACCATTAAGAAAGAGCTAATGCAAAACCCATTCAAATTGTTCCACAAAGAGAAAGACAAATATCATTAATAAGCTTGTTTTCAGAAGACAATATTTTTTTTATATCAAAATGAGGTAAGTGGGCTGGAGGGATGGTTTAGTTGTTAAGGCACTTGCCTGCAAAACCTAAAGACCTGGATTTGATGCCACATTAATATTAAGTGATAAAATATGCACTATTTTAGAAGTATATATGATTTATTATTCTAGATATGATAAGGGTATAAGGATTATTGTCTAAGAATATATACAGTTATGGGATCATCCAATTTTGTCCCCTCTCATTTTATGGGACCTTTGCCTTTTATTCCCCATCTCTTAAGCTGTGTAATATTCCATAATAAAATTTTCAAAACTTTAAAAATGAAAAAAAAAATAAATATGATACATTCATATATATCAGTTAAGAATCTTCACATTTAGTGAGTCTGTTAGAAGTTCGGAAAATCAGTATTACTTTTTCCCAGGAGAATCAATGTCCTTTAAAATTGCTTTTTCTTTTTTTTTCTCTCTTTTGTTTTGCACAAGTATTGGTTATGAGACAGCCACAGTATCTTCCAAGGTCATGGCAATGCTTGCCAAGTGCCCTATCAGCATTTCTGAAACAAGCTGAAAATTCGCTAATGGTCGCATTATTATCTAATGTTATTGTGATGATGAGTCACTGATTTACAAATGCCAAAAGGTGAGCTTTAAAAAGGAGGGAATTATTTGAGAGATCCAAGTAACAACTTTTATAAGAGATCTGAGACACAAAAATAGTAGTTCAGAAAGAGGGAAAGCACAAAAGGGATTTAAGACTGGAAAATGTGATCCATCAAATGCTGCAGGATATTAACTGTAAACATGAGATTATAGAGCTGTCTTCAGGTCTGATACCTATTATTAACATTTACCTAGTTTGAAGTACAATTTACTGAGTTTTCTTTGTCCTTCACTTATTTATTAGTGATGGACATACTCAGTATGTAAACAGCACCCTCACCCTCATCCCTGCCTCTCCCTACACAGGGATCCTTCTCTTTGGGGATGCTGGTCAACCCCTATGGGGACTGCGGGTCACGCATTGCAGGGGCAGCTCTCCATTACAGGGAAGAGGCAATGTCTCTCGGCATATTGTCTCAACTTGTGGCTTTAGAAATCTTTCTTCCCCTCTTCCATAAAGTTCCCTGAGCCACGTTGGGTTCATTTTATGTCTCCTTCAGTGATGGGCTCTTAGGAGCCCCTGGTTCGCTGGATCCCTGGTTTGATAGGAGTGTCAAGTGTCCGCCTTCACCCTTGTGCGGATATCAGCTTCACCAAGAAAGCAGCACTCTTGCTCATCTCCCCTATTCCTCGACAGTTTCAGTTGGGGCCCTTAGTGAAGTGCAATGGGTCGTTTCTCTCCTCAGGTCCTGTTTCCGTCTGTAAAAGAGAAGCAGATTCTCCAACGGAGAGTAAATTTCTATTTCATTAATGTTAAGTTTTTTGTCAGTTTATGCATGTAATGATGCATTTGACTATATCCATCCCTATTGCTCTCCCTTAAGTACCTTCCACTTCCCCCAACCTTCCTTTCCTATCCAATTAATTCCTTTCTACTTTTTCTTTCTTTCTTTCTTTCTTTCTTTCTTTCTTTCTTTCTTTCTTTCTTTCTTTCTTTCTTTCTTTCTTTTTTGTTAACATACATTGTTTTCAATGTCATTATGAAACTTTCAAAGACAATTTGTTCTCTTCTCACTCTATCTATCCCATCTCACTATCTCTTCTGTACCTGTCTGTACCAAACACAGAGAGATAAAGAGAAGAGAGATGGAGAAAATGGGCACACCAGGGCCCATCAGCTGCTACAAATTCCAGATGCATGTACCACTTTGCACTGCTTAGATTTTACTCACACTTGCCTGCCACCCCCATCTTTAAATTTCTGCATGTAAATATTACAATGTAGGATCTGCTTTTAAGAGAGAATATGAGGTTTGGAGGATTCCTATTTGGGGGCAACTTTTATAATTCTTTCAAAATACTCCCAGTTTTTTGATAAATTTCATAATTTCCTTTTTGTATATGGCTGAGTAAAATCCCATTCTGTGTGTATATACATCACATTTTTGTAATTCATTCATCTATTGATGGGAATCTCAGTGGGTTCCATTTCCTTGCTATTGTGACTAGAGAAGTAATATACATGGTTTCACAAGTGTCTCAGGAGAATGATATAGAATTCTTTAGCTATATGATCATAAGTGTCATATTTATGTCCTATGAAAATTCTATTTCACATTTATTGAAAAACTCACACTCGTTTTCACACTCCCATTTAAAGGAGACAGAAATTGACTAGAGGAGTCAGGGACACAAACCCTAACGTCATTTTTTTTTTTTTTTTTTTGCCTTGACTAAAAGCAGGGCATGTCAAACCTATAATATATATATATATATATATATATATATATATATATATATATATATATATATTTGAGAGATAGAAAGAGAGAGAGAAAATGGGCATACCAAGGCCTCTAACCACTGTAAATGAAGTACAGATGCATGTGCTACCTTGTGTATGTGGCTTATGTGGGTAGTGGGGAACTGAACCTGGGTCCTTAAGCTTAACAGTCAAGTGCTTTAACCACTACGCAATCCCTCAAGCCCAGGATTTTTCCATCTATTTTCTTCCCTGGAAAGTTGTGTGCTCTAGGAAAAGTTTATAGAATAAGCTTTTATGTTTCCTAGATAAGAGAAAGTGATCCATAAGTAATATTTCTAGAAATACTGACTATGTTATAGAAATATGGTCCTTTTCCCCTAGAAGCTGTGAAATCTGGTCTTTGTCACCTAGTAACCTGTGAATCTGTTCAGTCGCACTTCACAATCTATGCCAAGTTCCATAAAAAACAAGCAAACAACAACAACAAAAAGCTAATGGAAGACACCTGATGAGTTCTCTTTCCTAGAGACTTCCTCTTATCCATAAACACAGGGATTTTTCTTTCCTAGCAAGCTCTAATAATATACTTCTAAAATCTATATTTCTTCCTCTTATAATCTGTTAATCTCATTTGTTGAATTCATAAAGCATGAACCCAAGATCAGTGACTCAGTAGAAGCTCATGTAAACTTGAGTGCCCAGCACCTTAGATCCTGAGTCACAGCCCACCTGAGAGCTGAGGAAAAGGACACTCAAAGGTCAGTATCACCATCAGTTGTGAATAAGGATTCCTCTTCTGAATCCCCTCACAAGCATTTGTTGTCTGTTTACTTGGTGATGCACATTCTGACAAGGGTGAGATTGAATCTCAAAGTGACTTTAATCATTTCCATGATGACTAGGGATTTTGAAACTCATTTAAAATATTGTTTTCTTTTTTTTTTTTTTTTTTTTGGTTCAGTGTGTTAGCATGTTTAGTGATTATCTGATATTCAGAAAATACCAGTTATACAGATACGTAACTTTTGCAATCCTTTAAAAATTCTACAAGCTCCTTGTCTGAAGTGTAGGTGGCAAATATTTTCTCCCATTCTGCAGATTGCTCACTTTTCTTTCTCTTTGTAGTATGCAGAAATGCTTTAATTTCAGGATGTTTGTATTTTAAATATTGTGGCTAGTTCTTATCCTATTGGAATCCTATTTAGAAAGGTTTTGCCTGTGACAACACCTATTTATTAATACATTATTAATTCCTTTGTCCATGCAGTATTAAGTAGTTCTTGTTTTATATTAAGGTACTTTATTTTAATAGTTTTATGGTATAAATGATTTGAATCTAATTTCATTCTCTGGGAGGTTGACATCTGATTTTCATATCACTATCTGCTGAATAGGCTCTCTTTTTTTCTAGTGAATGCTTTTATTTCTATGAAATGATTTAAATTTGTTGTTATTACCTCATATGTATGTAAATAGCACATTTTACTCATTTGTAAGCTTCAGGTGTCATCCTTAACACAAAGAACCATTTGTATAAAAAGTTAATTTGATTTATTTTTAATTTGTTTAATGTTTCTTGTACTTTCTTGATTCCTTTTTGGCTTACAGTCCCTGTTTTCTTTAAACACAAGGAATGACAAAGTTCATGTATCACAAAGGAAGATCTGTAAGCAAATATAAACAGTTTAATGGTCAAGAGAAAATAAAAACTAAAAGGATAATGCATTTCTTATTTTTCTAATAAATGCATTTGATATAAATTTTTATAATGAAATTTCAAATGAAGACTTGTTTTGCCTCATAACAATATAGTCTGATTTACTTTATTTGATGGATTTTACAGTCCTTGCTAATGAGGCTTAGACAAAAAGTGACTTTTTGCACACTGATAGAGCTACAGGAAAGAGGAGGAATGCCAAAGCCAAGGAATGCAGGGTAATTAGTTTCTGAAATTATTCCCTGCTTCTGCTGTATCAGAATATGAAGTTGAGGTATCAAAAGGTACATTGGCAGAGAGGAAAAAAACGGTAATTAAGAGTCTTTGTAAATTTCAGTTACTTCTTGTTATTGGCGGAATTCTGTGCTGAATATCTAATGACATAGGGTCTTTCAGCAAGAATTTTAAAGCACCATCATGAGGGAGGGTTTTAAATCAACGTAACTGATGATATTTAAAAAAAGCAAAAGAAAAACAAATGATTACACAGTGAGAGACACCAGATAAGGTGGCTATTTGCAAGCAAATAGTCTATAGAAAAAAAAACATCAAATTTGTTGACACTTTGATCATGTATCCCATTCACCTCTAAAATTGTGAAATAAGCCACAGGCTTGATTCCCAGGCATGAGTGGGCTTTGTCTAAAATGAGATAAAAGTTGATTATCACCCTAGTCTGTGTGCCACTATTGTACTAGGGTGTATTTTTGGCCTGGTTAAGTTTATAGTTTGTTGTATTCACATCTTTTTCACACTATTGGACAACATTATCTCCCAGAAGTTCCCATAGCACTTTCAGGTGCTATGAGACCTAGCAAGCAAGAAGTTGATTTCCACCTCAGTTCCAAAATGATCTCTCCATGTCCTATAACCACAGCCTGTGGTGTCTTTAGTAATACGTTCTTAATATTTACATAAGGGAGGTAACAGAATGATTTGTCAAGGGCATGCTTTGTTTTGGGGGCCTCATGACCTTCCATGAAGAACAGCTCAGTGTGGACGGTAAGCCAATTCCAGTACTGAAATATGCCAAACAGCCTATGGTCTTAGGGTAAAGTTATCTCCCCCCTTGCAGGGTGTTTCGGTACAAACCGTGAACCCTTTCTCATTAAGAGGGTTATAGCTTTTAATTAGCTAACCAAGAGGAAGGTTTGTGTGGTACTTATTCCCTATTCCCTTACTCCAGTACCCTTTTCTACACTCTGTATTCTCTCCCTCTATTTGTTTATTAAGTATCACCTCCTCTCATCCATCCCTGTCTCCCCTCTCTTCAAACCTCATGCTGTCTTACCTAGCTTTTATAATATTACTGATGTTTACCAGACTTATAAACAGACGAGGAAATGCATATGGGAGAAAACATGTGAGATTTTTTTCTTTCTGGGTCTTTGTAACCTTACTTGGTATATTTTTTTTTTCCATATCCATGCATTTTCTTGTAAATTTCAAAAACAAAAACACATTATTCCATATTGCTAAGTAGAATTCCATTGTGCATATGTAACATAACTTCATTATGGATTCTTTAATTGATGAGCATCTGGGCTTATTCAATTTCTTGGCTTTTGTAAATAGAGCATCAACAAATTTGGTTGAGCAAGTGTCTCTATAGTAAACAGGATTCTTAGGGTGCATTCCCAAGAATGATATAGCTGTGTCAAATCGCAGATCTATTTTTACAGTTTTGAAATGCCTCCCTTCTGTCTATAAACAAGTAAAATAAAATAAATGAAGTTATAGGTATTTTATCATCAAAATTCACACTTCACAAACACACATATATTCTGCAATTAGGATTTTTTTTTTTTTGCTTATCTTACTGTTAATGAGTGGCTCACTGAAAAATTTTCTAACAACTTCCTTCAGTTTTCTCTGAACTATTGGTATAGTCTGTATTTTTATGTTGGTATTTAGCATCCAGTTATGGTGGAAGTATGGTCTGACTAAGATTAGCTGTTAACATGAGTTTAAATTTTAGTTCTTTGTTCTTTTAAAAATATATATTCCTGGGGCTGGAGAGATAGCTTAGCAGTTAAGTACTTGCCTGTGAAAACCTAAGGACCCTAGTTGGAGGCTTGATTTACCAGGACCCATGTAAGCCAGTTGCACTAAGTGGCACGTGCATCTAAAGTTTGTTTGCAGTGGCTGGAGTCCCTGGAGCACCCATTCTCTCTCTCTCTGTTCCTCTCTGCCTCTTTCTCTCTCTGTCTGTCTGCCACTTTCAAATAAACAAATATATGTATATAATATATATATATATATTACATATATATATATTCATATATATAATATATATAGTAGGAATATATATATATGTACATATATAAATATTCCTACTCACTAAGTTTCATTTTCAAGCTGACCACAAATGTTTGATCATATTGGTTATTTTTTAATAAAAGAAACATTATCGTTTGACACAAAGACAAATAATAGACAAATATTAATAAATTTCTGTGTGTAACAGTTTTATGGGTTTGTGAAGAGTTGCAATAAGCTATAACTGCAAAGATAGTAAAATCAAAAAAATTAAAATAGGGGCTGGAGAGGTGGCTCAGTGTACAATATATTTGGTAGCAAACTTAGAAGATGGTATATTCCTGTGAGTGTACTTGCAAAGCCTGATGGCCTGGATTTGATTCCCATTTTTCACATAAAGCTAAATGCACCACATGGTGCGTGCATCTAGAGTTTGCAGGTTAGGAGGCTCTAGTGTGCCCATGCTCTCTTCTCTGTTTCTATCCCTTTCTCTATCAAATAAATACTTAAAAAAAAAGAAAGAAAATAGAAGAGATATCTAAGTAAAATTTTATGAAAAATATGCTTCCTTTTAATATTTATTTTAATTAATTTATTTACTTGAGAGAGAGAGAGAAAAAGAGAGCAAGCCATGGCCTCTAGCCACTGAAAATGAAACTCCAGATGCACGTGTTGCCTTGTGCATCTGCTTATATGGGTACTGTGGAGTCAAACCTAGGTTTTTAGGCTTCACAGGCAAACATGTTAACTGCTAAGCCATCTCTCCAGCCCAAAGCATGTTTCCCTAATCATGCACCAATGATTCGGGAATTAAATATTTTATTCTTATTTACTTATTTGAGAGAGAGAGGCAGAGAGAGAATGTGTGTTCGAGAGTCTCCAGCCACTGCAAATGAACTCCAGATGCCTGCCTCACCTTGCGGATATGGCTTTTGTGGGTCCTGAGAGAATCAAACCTGGGTCCTTTGGCTTTTCAGGCAATTATCTTAATGGCTAAGTCATGTCTCAAGCCCTTGATTTACTCTTATAAGTGGAAGTTATGAATTGTAATTGAAGTAAACTCAGAGCAGATTATTTTAACTGTTTATGAAGACCGTAAAAGATGAAGACAAGATTTTTTTTTTCTGGTTTTCCGAGGTAGGGTCTCACTATGGTCCAGGCTGACCTGCAATTAACTGTGTAGTCTCAGGGTAGCCTGAAACTCTTGAAAATCCTCCTACCTCTGCCTCCCGAGTGAGATTAAAGATGTGCCCCACCTGCTCAAAGACAATATATTTTGATAGCAAACTTAGAAGATGGTATATTCCTGTGAGGACTGAGTATAGGCTTCAGACATGGTAGATATTCACTGAATGGCAGGATAAATATATGGTTGATACATGGATGAATCCAATCAATTAATCATTAATGAAAAAATACCATTAAAATCCACATTGTATTTTCAATAAAAATGTATAATTGTATCTGGACTAAAATATTCAGATAACTGGACATGCAATGCTAGCACTAAAATATAGCCAAATTTGAAAGAAGTGGAGGAAAAGTCCAAGACTTCTTGGTATGGGCATTGGCTACTAATTGAAAATATTGGATATTTGATGCTTATATTTAAGACAGATATAATTAACAAGTAATGAAAGTATATTGAGATATCTTTCATTACTTTTGAAAGACTGTGCTAAATGAGTGACATTGTATGAATTCAAATCACGTAGGATTTAGTTTTAACATATTCTCAGAAAAACAAAATTTTCTCAGAGATTTGTACACTAAGGTGAAGATTACCTAACAAAAGGCAGCTCAATAAGATTTGAAAGATGTCGATAGCTATTAGTGTTTTAGACCAAATTTTCAAACTATGCCTACAATATCTATTTTCTTGTATTTTTCTTTTTGTTTTCATTATTTTTTTCCTTAAAAACAATTTTAGAACATTTTAATAACAAACCACTTGCTAAGCTAGAAGTTAAAAAGTAAAGAATAGAGCTTAGTGGTTAGGTAAGTGCTTACCTGAGAAGCCTAAGGACCCCGGCTCTTGGCTCTATTACCCAGATCCCACTTTAGCCAGATGCACAAGGGGGTGCTCAAATCTGGAGTTCATTTGCAGTGGCTGAAGGCCCTGGCATGCCCATTCTCTCTTTCTTTCTCTGCTCTTTCTCTCTCCGTTTGTCCTTCTCAAATAAATAAATGAATAAAAATAAACAGCAAAAATGTAAACAATAAAATGTCTACTATAGTAAATGTACAAGAAGTAAACTAAGTATTTCCAAAATTTAAGTATTTGAGTTATGCATTATTAAAATAAAGTACTATAGGGAAATTTTGTTGAATGATTAGGGAATTGATAGAATTTGGCTTAAAAATTATCTAATACTTGAGCCCCATGCTTTAAGAACAATGTAAGGGAACAAAGTATTAATAATACTATAAACTTTAGAATAACTTAATCATATTTTCACAATGCATTTTATGAACAATCATTTATATAGCATCAGTATATCAGAATAATTTAATATTTCTTCAAGTGAACATCTTGTCTTTCTCTACGACTTGAATAATGAATTTATGACTAATATTTCTGTTATCTAATTTTAATTGCTTTCAACCAATCACATATATGAGATGACAAAATAACATTAAAAATTCAAAACCATTATGGTTTAAATGTTTTTATTTATTTATTTGAGAGAGAGATAGAAGTATGCAGCTAGAGAGAAAGAGAGAATGGTGCTGCACTGCTTCCGGCCACTGCAAAAAACCCAGATGCCTGAATCCACCCTGTGCATCTGGTTTTATGTAGTTGCTGGGGAATATAATACTGGTGTTCAGGCTTTGCAGGCAAGCAGCTTAGCCCCTGAGCCATCTCTCCAGCCCTAGAAGTTTAGTTTTAGTAAATATGAGTCTTAACTCATTCTAACCCCCTAATTCTAAACTGCAAATGTCTAAATTTTTCCAGTACAGTATTCTCAATTTCTATTTATAATTACAAGAAGAGAAAATATGGTAGATGTCTTGATATTAGACATAAAAATTTGAAGTTCCCACTAAGGAATTATGATCATATAAAATGTGGGCTCAGTTTTCCTTTGAAAGACACATAGAACAATAGGTCAAGTTACATTTTAGGCTCAATCTTCCATATTACCTGTCCATGTGTACTGCAAACCTCAGAAGTCTGACAGCTTCTGCCACAGCCTGCACTGAGTTATAGGACGGTACTTCTTAAGAGAGACAGCATCTTCTGCAGCTGAAGCAAAGGCCATGCTTGGCTCTCTGGTTTCTCTCATGGAATTGTAGGACTAACTCCTGTGATAGATATAAAACTTCAAGGCTAATATATACAATGTACACATAGGTCTGAATGCCAGGTGGTTTCAAGAACATTGTTCCAAATCAATTAAAATGAATTCAGTATTTGACCTGTCACACATTTTTCAAACTTCTTTCTTATATAGAAACTCTATCACATGCATTACTGTTTAATGAATGTGACAAAGTTTATCATGCTTAATGTTGATCAATGTACATTTTGGTTAAAATAGTAGTCATGCCAATTAACTATGTAAATAACTTCCTAAAAAATTCACTGTATGACTTTCTACTGTTAGGGATATGTATGTATGTATGTGTATATATATATATATATATATATATATATATATATATATATATATATATGTATACATATATATATTATATATAAAATTATATATATATATATAAAATTTCAAATTAGAATTATTATATTACTTCTGTAGGGAATCTTAAATATTCCTCACTCTTCTATTTCTTTATCTTATAAATAGTGGTTAATAACTAAAAAGGAATTGCTAATTTTATCACCAATTTATGACAATCCTGTCTATGAGTTGTATTCATGCATAGGTTGTTATATGATTAACAATTAGTCCTTTCCAGGAGAGAAGGACCCACATAGTGTAAAGACCCTAAACATAGCTAATTATAACTTTCTTTCAGTTATAATCACAATATAATTATAAAACATTATATATACATAATCATATAATATATAATAGATATATAATGTAATCACAAACTAACTTTGAGTGTAATAACAAGTTTCACAAACCTTGTATATTATACCTCCATCATACTATATCTTATATTTCTATAGAAAAAAATATAGTACATTTATTGATAGACATTAACTTGCTGATTACTATAGATTACTTTAAATGTTTCCATTTCCTTTAGCATTTCCTTTCAAAGGCTTTTCCATGTCATACTCATTTGTCTTCATTTTACATAATTCCTATATAATATTGGATTATTTTTAAAACAGATGACCTCGTACTTTACTGTTTGGCATATTTGTAACCTCATTTTTGGAATGTTTGCAGTGAGGATTGTAACATTCCTAATGTTGATGAACATAATGAGCATGGGAGAGTAAAAGTCTACTTGTTTTAAATTGATAATCTATAGGTTGAATTTTTAATAAAATAAATTTTCATGGACAATGGTCACTATAAAAGTTACCTTTTCATTGCTGGGACAAAACAGTTTACCAGAAGCAGCTTGTAGGAGGAAGGGAATTATTTTGGTTTACAATTTTGAAGGGAAGTTTCATCATAGTGGGAAAAGTATGCCATTGCAGCCACCTTGGTTTCACATCTTGTAACGGCAGTAGGAAGAAAATTGGCAGAGGGAGCTACCTGTCTGCAGCCAGTAGAGGTAGACGAGTAAACTGCAAGGCTGGCACACAGCAACCCACCTCCTCCAGCAAGACTCCACCTCCCAAAGCCTCTGTCAGCTGGGAACTAATGTGGAAGCTTAATGACAAGCACTTGAGGCCAAGAGGACATGCTATGTTCAAACTACCACAGTCACAATGCCAATGATTATGCTAATCATTTCTTGTCATATTTACAACTAAACTTCATGTCACTGGTTATTCCAGAAGAGTTACTTTCCAAATAGGCCATACCAGGCTGGTGAAAGGAGGAAGGCATGCAGCTTCTACTATACTATACTGATGGTAAAACTTTGATAGTAATTTCATTAGAAGAGAGATACAATCTTTGCTAGTCATTTAACTTAAACAGCCCAGGTCATGTGCTTTGTCCTTGATTGACAGACTTTTCCTTGCCAATCAATGTATATATATACTATCTCCCATTGTGATGGAGTCAACAGAAAATTAAACATCTATGGATATTTTAACATGGATTTTCCTTCTATGACTTCCCCACAAATCTGGATACATGGCACCCTATGGCTAATCATTGGATTGTGAAACCTATGTGAGAGTACCCTGTGAGGAATCTTAACTACCATATTTATGCATGAATGTGTATTATCTACAGGATCCATTGTACTCTTATTTGTAAAAAAATAAATAAATAAAGTCACTAAATTACACTAAACTCTAATGTGGTAGTATTAAGTCGAAAGGATTTTAACGAATTCAAAATAGAGAATATATTTAACCTATGTGTATATTACTTTTAATTCATATCTGTATGGATGCCATCATTTAACCTTCAGTATTGGCCTAGAGTTAACTAATGATATCTGGACAAGCAAGAAGTCTAATTGTTGGTGAAATTTGCTAGCTAAAATTTTAGATTTGCAAAAATAGCCCTTAAATTACTAGATAGTATTGTGTAGTGCTCATGAAATGTGATGGTCTTCCACTTTATTTATTTATTTATTTATTTATTTATTTTTCTTTCACAAATCTACTATGTCTCTAGGAAAATAGATCAGATATTTTGCAAATTTTAAAAACTTGTACTTGTTCATAGAAAACATATCCTTTGAAAAAAGCATTTTTATTGTTTATATTTTACTCTGCCATGACTATCTTTTCTTTAGTACATATTTGACTTTGAAATATTTTTAAAACTGTTAATCAAGTGAGCATATTTCCCTACCTCTCTCCTCTGAGTAAAAAAGTCCTTTGCTTGGAATGTATAACTGCTATTTAACCTAAAGCCATATTTCCTTAATTGCTCCATTTCTATTATAACTATTTATGTTTCCTTGGCCCACAGGATGTATTTACATGTCCTGAATTACTGTAATTACTCAAGCACTACTCAGCTTATCTTTTTCCATGCACATTCTGCACCTGGATAGTTCATTTGCATATGAGGTACATCTTTCCCTCCCCTGTTGCTATAAATGGGGACAAATAGGACTTGTTATCACAAGGGAGAGGAGTCATTCCCTGCCCCTACATTATATTCTGTTATATTAAACACCTCAGAAGACACGTTGCCTACAGAAATGAGATTTTCCACAGTAATTTGAAAGACATGTTTTTCTATGGTTGGTACCATACTTTGTTTATAGCCTTAACACAGGAAAATAGGAAAAATAAAAATAAAAATGCATAAAATGTGGAAAATGTGGAAAATGAAGGGGAGGGGAATAAGTAGAAAAGAACAGAAAGGAATAAAAAGAAAAATGTAAAATTGGCAATAATATAGATATAGATATCTATGTATATATATCTTTTCATATATTTACTTATATACACACATGCATATATATATATATATATATATATATATATAGAGAGAGAGAGAGAGAGAGAGAGAGAGAGAGAGAGAGAGAAAGAAAGAAAGAGAGAAACTATTGATTCAATTATTTTGTGTGTGATATACTGATGTTTTATTTTTTAATTTTTATTTTTTATTGACTACTTCTATACTTACAGACAATAAGCCATGATACTTCCCTCTCCTCCCCCACTTTCCCCTTCACAACTGTGCTTTCCATCATATCTCCTCTCTCTCTCTCTCTCTCTCTCTCTCTCTCTCTCTCTCTCTCTCTCTATTAGTCTCTCTCTTAATTTAATGTCATCATCTTTTTCTCCTATTATGAGGGTCTTGTGTAGGTATTGTTAAGCATTGTGAGATCATGGATACTGAGGCTAATTTCTGCATGGACAGTTGCATTGTAAGGAGAGGTACCCTTCCTTTGGCTCTTATATTCTTTCTACCACTTGTTCTGCAATAGACTCTGAGCCTTGGAGAGTGTGGTAGAGATATTATTTCAGTGCTGGAAACTCCTTCGTCCTTTCTTCTCAGCACTATTTTGCTTTTTGGGTGATCCAAGTGGTCATTGCCATCTGAAAAGAGAAGCTTCTCTAACCAGAAGTGAGAGTAGCATTAATATATTAATATGAACATTAAGTATAGTGCTTTCAGAGAAGTTTGGTGAGAACAATAAACACATTTATCCAGATAAGAACAGGATGTATATTACCCCTAAGGCTCATGACCTCCCTTGACTTAGGCTTTTGATTAGGTTTTTAGTACCAGGCATGTATTCTCTCCCATAGAGCAGGCCTTCAGTCCAATTGGAGAGCAATTGGTTTCTCCTAGAGTCATTTGGCCTGTCTAGCCAAACTTGAGGCATCCAGTGTCTACTGTTTTCACCACTGTTGACTATTGTCTCCCACAGAGCTGCATACAGTGCAGGTTTTTCCAGCTTTCAGTTGCCTGGTCTACAGGGGAAAGGTTTCTGCTCAGTACCAGCTTGATTTCTCAGTGACTTTGCCACTCAGGTATGTGAACTCTTCAGCAATAAGGTCTTACCATTTGTTTCTCATGGGAAACCAAGGGCCTTGGCAATAGCCTGTAATGTTTTGGAGGCAACAGGGACTTCCTTGGCCAACAACTCACTAAAAGGTATACCAAACCTGGCACTGAAAATCTTCTAGTAATAATCTATGGCTTCTGGATGTGCCATTATTCAAAAAAGTAGGTTTCATATGTGTTATTTGGAATATCTTAAATTTTGATTGACCTCCCCCACCGCCATTCTTTTACATAGTCTCTTCTCCTGGCCTCACTTAGGCTTTTCCCTCTCTGTAATCTGTTCTTCATCCCCTTAAGTCCTTCCCTTTCCTCCCTAGTTATAGCCTTTTTCTAGCTTAATGGCCTCTGCTACTAATTTTTGGTTCCAGCTCACACACAAGTCTATACATTTGTAGCTAGAAATTCATATAAGTAAAAGAACATGTGACATTTGGGTTTCTAGGCTTTGGTTACCTCACATAGTATAATCCTTTCCAGATCCATCCATTTCCCTGAAAATTTCATCATTTAATTTTTCTTTAATGCTAAATAGAACTTCATTGGTTAAATGTACCACATCTTTATTATCCATTCATCTGTGGATGGCCATCTAGGCTGGTTCCATTTCCTAGCTATTGTGAATATAGCAGCAATAAACATGGTTGTGCAAGTACCTCTAAGGTAGTGAGAAGAGTTATTAGGATATATGCCTAGGAGTGTTATAGCTGGATTATATAGTAAATCTATTTTTAGCTGTCTCAAGAACTTCTACACTGATTTACACAATGGCTGTACCAGATTACATTCCCACAAACAGTGTAGAAGGGCTCCCCTTTTTCCTCATCCTTACCAATATTTATTGTCATTTGTTTTCTTGATGGAAGCAATTCTGAAAGGAGTGAGATGGGATCTTAAAGTAGTTTTAGTTTGCATTTCCTTGATGACTAAGGATGTAGTACACTTTTTTAGATGTTTTTAATGCCATCTGTATTTTTTCTGATTATAACTCTCTATTTTCTTAGCCCATTTTTTAATTTGTTTGTTTGATTTCTTATTGTTCTGTATTTTGAGTTCTTGGTATATTCTGGATATTAATCCTCTGTAAGATGTGTAGCTGACAAAGATTTTCTCCCATTCTGTAGGCTGTTGCTTTGCTCTATTCACAATGTTCTTTATTGTACAAAAGCTTTGTAATTTCACGAGGTCATGAGGTCAAGTGATTGATTCATGGTTTTATTTCCTGAGCAATTGGAGTTATATTCAGGAAGTCATTGCTCATTCCAGTATGTTGAAGTGTTTCCCCTATCTTTTCCTTTAGCAATTTCAGAGTTTCTGGTCTGATATTAAGGTCCCTGATCCACATAGATTTGATTCTTGTGCATGGAGAAACATGAGGATCTATTTTCATCCTTCTAAATATGTATCTAGTTTTCCCAGCCTCATTTGTCGAAGAGGCTATTTTTTTCTCCAATGATTATTTTTGATATTTTTTGCAAAAATTCAGATGGCTATAGCTGTCTGGATTAACATCTGGGTCCTCTATTCTATTCAATTTTCTACATGTCTGTCTTTTTGCCATGCTGTTTTTGTTATTATGGCTTTTTAAGATAGCTTTAATTGGGTATGTTTATCTCACCAGCCTTATTTTTATTGCTCAAAATTGTTTTGGCTATTCGATGTATTTTGTGCATCCAAATGAATTTTAGCATTTTTTTTTAGCATTTTGTAGAGAATGCTATTAGAATTTTAATGGGGATTGAATTAAATGTGTAGATTGCTTTTGGTAAGACTGACATTTTCACAATATTTATTCTTTCAATCCAAGAACATAGGATGTCTTTCCATTTCCTTGCATCTTCTGCAATTTCTCACTTGAGTGTTTTAAAGTTCTCATTGAACATATCCTTCCTTTCCTTGATTAAGCTTATTTCAAGGTATTTTATTTATTTATTTAGTTTTGAGGCAACTGTGAGTGAGATTCCCTGATTATATCCTCTGCATGTTTGTTGTTAGTACATAGGAAAGCTACTGATTTTTGTGTGTTTATTTTGTATCCTGCTATGTTGCTGAAAGCTCTAACAGCTTGCTGTTAGAGTCTTTAGGGTCATTTATGTATATAATCATAGCATCTGAAAATAATGACAATTTCATCTCTTCCTTTCCAATTTGTATACCTTTTCATGAGTGTCTCTTGCCTTATTGCTATAGCTAAATCTTCTAGTATTATATTACATAAAAGTGGGGGCAGTGGACACCCTTTTCTCATTCCTGAATTTAGTGGAAATGCTTCAAGTTTCTCCCCATTTAATATTAGGTTAGCTGTAGGTTTTACATAAATAGATTTTATTATATTTGAGATGCATTCCTTCTATTCCCAGTTTTGGTAATACCTTTGTCATTAAGGGATATTGGATTTTGCTGAATGCCTTTCTTTCTGTTCTATTGAGAATATCATATGATTTTTATCCTTCAGTCAATTTATATAGTGTATTACATTTATTGATTTGCATATGTTAAACCATCCCTGCATCCCTTGGATAAAGCCTACTTAGATGGAGTGAATATTCTTTCTAATATGTTCTTGTTTTCTGTTTGCTAATATTTTTTTCAGAATTTTTGCATCTATGTTCATGAGGAAGATTGGTCTGTAATTTACTTTTTTTTTGTTTTTTTCTTTTTTGTTCTGTCTGTGTGATTTTATCATCATGGTGATGCTGTCTTCATGGAAGTTCAGCAGAATTCCTTTCGTTTCTCTTTTATGGAAATGTTTGAGAAGCTGTTCTTCCATGAAGGTCTGGTAAAATTTACCAGTGATTCTATCTAGGCCTGGAATTTTTTTTTTAGTTAAGAGATGTTTTATAACTGCTTGGACCTCTGTACTTGTTATAGTTCTGTTTAAATGACTTATCGCATCTTGATTTAATGTTTGTAGCTCAAATGAATCAAGGAAATCATCCACTTCTTTCCAACTTTCAAACTTAGATGCATATATATATATTCTTAAATATCTCTTTTAAGATTTTTGAAATTTCTTTGGTATCTGTTGTATTGGTGCCTTTTTCTCTTTTTTTCTTATTTTTTTAATTTATTAATTTTTGTTTTACTAATTAGTTTTGTACTCAGTAAATACAGTCAAATTGGTACCATTCATCTCAAATTTTATTAAAATTTTGTCCCTTCTTTCTTCTGCTCTGATTTGCTAAGGGTTTATCAATCTTGTTTATCCTTTCAAAGAACCAACTCTTTGTTTCATTGAATCTTTGGACTGTTTTATGCATTCTATTTCATTAATTTCTGTTGTAATATTTATTATTTGTTCCCAACTACTGATTTTTGGTTTGCCTTTTTCTTCTTTTTCCAACCAAGTTCTTAAAGTGAAGCATTAAGTTGTATACTTGTAAACTCTCTAATTTCTTAATATAGACATTAGAGCTATAAATTTCCCTCTTAGGACTGCCTTCAATGTATCTCTAAGATTTTGGTATTTTGTATTCACATCAACATTTGGTTCTATGAATTTTTGATCTCTTCAATAACCCATTCATCATTAAATAGTGCACTGTGTAGTCTCAATTAATTTTTGTATGCTCTGTGGTTTTTATTGTTGAAGTTATTGCAGTTTAATTCCATTGTGGTCAGATAGAGTACAAGGGATTATTTCAATATTTCTTGTATTTGTTGAGGTTTGCTTTGTGTTCTAATACATGGTCTATTTTAGGGAATGTTCCATGTGCTGCTAAGAAAAATGTATACTCTAAAAAAACGAAAAGAAAAATGTATATTCTGCAGCATTTGGATGGGATGTTGTATAGATATCTGATAGGCCCATTTGTTCCATGGGATTATATAATCTAGATGTCTCTATATTTATTTTTATTTGTCAATTTATGAGAGTGGGGTGTTGAAGTCACTCACTACAATTGTGGTAGGTGTTAACTGTGACCTTAGGTATAATACTGTTTATTTGATGAAATTGGAAGTCCTCATTTTACTTGCATATACATTTAGGATTGTAATGTCTTCCTGATGGAGTCTTCCTTTAATCAGTATAACATGACCTTCCTTATCTTTCCTCAGTAATGTTGCTTTGAAGCCTATCCTATCAGATATTAGGATAGCAACCCCTGCTTGTTCAGCAGCTTCTTAGTTGATCTCAGCTGTCTTTCTTAAGATTTCTTTTCTTTTCAAGGAGGCTGTTGAGGTTGGAAAATCCCCTTGTCTGGTCTCTGCTGCTGCCACTGTTTGGCATGCCTGGAGGGCAGTGCCAGGCAGGTGCATGGACCATGCAGATCAGTGGGCCATAAGCATCTCAGTGATATTCTGGCCGTTTTCCTTCTTTCTGGTGGATCTTGGTCTCTCCTGCTTTTCTACCACATCTAAGAATAACCTATCTTCCTTCACTTTTCAGAAGAAGAGTATATTTTGCTATGGTATGGTTAAGTCCCTCCCTAGGCTGGTTTGGCATGGCTCCTATGCTTCCATATTATCTGGAAGTTCCCTGTTGTATTTATAATATGCTGTTTTATTCAGGCTCACTTAAGATCTTACATGAAGGTTTCCCTTAATATTATAATTTACATTTGGTCCAACTTGTGGGAAAGATGTGAACACATACACACACAAACACTTCAACAGTGTTTTCATTGTCTCAAGTAAATATCAACTACTTTTCTTTTAACTAAAATTTACTCCCAATACATTTTTTATGATATTCTGCGTAAGTAAAAGCAGATGAAGTAAATGTACAAGTAATAGTGGGATTATAGAGATGAGTAAGACACACTTTTCTTTTTGTTCTGTTTTGTTTTTTTGAGGTAGGCTCTCACGCTAGCTCAGGCTGACCTGGAATTCACTATGTAGTCTCAGGGTGTCCTCAAACTCTCAGTGATCCTCCTACCTCTGCTTTCTGAGTGCTGGGATTAAAGGCCTGCGCCACCATGCCCGGCTGAGTAAGACATAATTTTGATCTTCCGAAAGAAGATAGGATATGATCATGTCATGAGACCTAATCAAGACAAGTTCTTGCATTGAGCTACAAACTATAAAAAGGTGTCTTCTCTGGGGATTCTTTCTATCAATATCACAGACATTGGAATGTGTATGGCCGCCTTATTCTGTCCAAGTCTGTCTACATATCCAAGGTTCTAGAACTTTTGGCCACATGACTAAGGCCAGAAGAAATACAGAAAAAATCCTCAGTTGTGGCTTTTCTCCCCAAGGTGAAATGCACTGCAGGTCTCTACCAGCAAGGAACACACACATGGCTAGGGATGGACTTTAGGTTGGCTGCTCCAGCACTGATGCCCAAGAGAACACATAGCAGGACATGGCACACGAAGTTGGCATATCAAAAACTTAAACCTCAACCTACTTTTCATTGAGAGAGTTTTATTATTCCTTTGGAAAGAGTAATTGATAGTGTTGTTCTTTCTAGTTAAAGTAGAAATGGAATACCTAGAAAGAGCACTTGCTTTCATGTAGATAAATAAGATGCTTGATCTTAGTGTACAATTATATATGCTGGGTTGAAATCCATGCAGGTCCCTGCATCAACAAAGCCAGACCATAAGTTTTAAAAAGGATTTAGCGTTTCTATTTGCTTTGCCAAGATTTCTTTAAATTTCTAGAAAATATTATCACCTCCAGTGATTATTTCATTTTATTCAGTTTCAAAGATTTCAATTTTTGCCCTTCAAAGAGGACAGAACCAGCATTTGTAAAAATGCACATTGCAGAATTTTATAGTTTTAGTTTATTTTGGCAAGATTTAAAGCTGGTCATTTAGAGGTCTAGCATATTGTGAGGCCAAAGATCTATACAAACAAATGTTTTTATCAATTCAGGTTTTCATTATGTGTAAAATATGATCTTACAACTCCCGGACAAGCAGATTAAAGTCATATATCTGAGTCTATCATGCCACCTTGCATTGGGCAAGAAACCAAGAACTGCCTTTCAAATATGTGCACCAAGAACAGGGAAAGTTAAACATGAGAGAACAAATAGAAACTTCAAACACCATATTTACAATCTCTGAATCTGTGCAATTGTAGCAGAAGAAACTAGAGAGTCTGGGTCAATATTTAAAACCTGAGAGAATAGATTACATGCCTGGAATAGCTTGACAGGCTACCTGACCAGGTACTGAAATCCTCCTGACTCCATAGTCCAAACCACAGTCCAATGTCAATAACAATATAAATGACATTGCCACTAATAAAATTTAATGCTAAGCAACACTTAAAGTGTGTGTATGAACTGGCCGCACTCCTCCCCGGTGGGTAGGTAGTGGTGAGGAGGGACCAGGCCCGCTGGTTCCTCCCAAGGGTTTGAGAGAATGAGCGTCAGACCATTCAACCTCTCCTAGTCACCAGAGAAAAACCACGCTGAGTCAGGAGTCTTGTGGAAGCAGGAACTCACAGGAACTTGCTTTATTGTTAAAATCAGTTGCCTATATAATGTTGGAGACAAAGGCGGGGATTTTAGGATGGAGGAAGAGGTAAGGGCCAATAGTAAACTGTGACTATTGAAATGATAACTCCAACTCCTGCATGGAAGTAGCAGGCAAGAAGCCATTAGGCGTCTTGTTGAGTTCTAGCTGGCCAGAGACAAGTCGACAAACTTTAGCTAGGCCCAGGAAGTTCCACTAGGCCTCACGGCCGGGCCTTTAAAGGCCCAGCATGAACTATGTTAGGATCTATTCTCTCTTCATCAGATTTTCTCAGATAATCATTCATTCCTATCTTTCAACTCATGAATATTTCAGCCACTTTGATTAGACTATACTTGAAAGTGTTAGGCTAACTCAGTTCTCAGCAATTTGTTTAAAACGTAGCACAAAGACAGCATTAAAACTCAATGAAACAAACGAAGCAAATCTTTCCTCTAACATCCTATCAATTGAGGCTTGAACACATGAAATCTGGAATTTTTTTTTTTTTTCACTTTTCTGTTAAGGAATTCACTTATGCATCCCAAGGGAGACATCTGAACTTCAAGTCTTTCTGAGACTGCTTCAGAACTGTGCTGGCTTCTTCATCACATTCTATGTTTCCATTCTTACTAAATTTTAGTTAAAGTTACTTAAGACCTCCTATGGAGCTACATTCTACTTCAATCTGTGACTCCATTTTAACAATATATAGCATAAACACTGAGCAAAGTCCAACCATGAAAATGAGTAGGTTATTGTCCCTGGCGTCACAGCCAATATCTGCAGCTGCTCACGAGGCTGTGTATAACACTTAAATTCAGTATCAACAGTAGCCAAAGTGTCTCAAAATGTAAATTAGGCTAGTCAATACATCATAAAGATAGGACACTCAGCTTTCATGCATGAAGACTTAAGTATAATGTGCAGTAAAAATGATGATGTATTGATGGATGATAGATGATGGATAAATTAACAAACAGACAAATAAATAAATAAATAAACAAGGGAGAGGACATTTGTTCAGGATTTTGGCAACTTTTTTCTTTTTTTGCTTAGAAATTATATGCATTTTTCATGATAATATGTAATTATTCCTAAAAATAATGTGCCTATTATTGCCATTTTTGAGATAGGGTATCATATTATGTGGAATAATCTTAAACTGACTATGTAGCTGAAGATGACTTTAAATTTCTAACTCTTCTGGTTTACCACCCAAGTGTTGGAATTAAAGGCATGCCACCATGTCAGGCTATTGAGCTAATGTTATTTTATTTTTCATGAAAATTATACTCTTTTATCTCCTTAACCCATCTCCTGTTTCTTAGGGGGACCTCCTCAGTGGGTAGGGTGATGGTATTCACTGTGGGATCATGAAGGTATCATTCAGTCTCTGTGGGATAGCATGGGACAATGGCTCAAGGTACTGCTATCTACTCTATGGCTCTTACAACCTTTCTGCCCCATCTTCTTCAATGTTCTCTGTGCCTTTGTAGGCCTATTAGCAGACTGATTTAGTGTGGAGTTTTCTGTAGCCTCTTGATATCTGATTTGATGAGCTTTGATTGATCATAGTGTCTGTCACTTATGACCTTGAGCTTGTTGTCAGGCTATCAGTGAGAGCAGTATTCCTGTCAATGCTTCCTCTGCAATGTCTCCTGTGCCCTGGAAGATGTGGTAGATGTAGAAATTCTCATGGGAGGCAGTCAGCTATATTTTTATTTTTTAATTTAATTTAATTTAATTTAATTTTACTTATTGAAGAGATAAAATGGGCCTACCAGGGCCAACAGCTACTGCAAATGAACTCCAGATTCAGGCACTACCTTGTGCATCTGGCTTAGGTGGATGCTGGAGAATTGAACCTGGGTCCTTAGGAACTCCAAATGCAGGTCCCACCTTGTGGACCTGGATTACATGGTCACTAGGGAATTTAACCTGGGTCCGTAGACATCTCAGGTAAGCATCTTAACTGTTAATGCATCTATCTAGCCCAACTTTTATTATTGCACTGATGGATCTTGGATCTCCTCAGTTTTGTCTGCCATCTGTAGAACAAAACCAATTCTATAATCAAGAGTAAGAGCAGCTTGTATTAAAGGAAATATGAAGAGTGATTTGAGACTGTTTGATGCATGTGTTCACTCTCATCCAGGGAACAGTATAGGCTTCTCTATAGTGGTCCTGTTCATGGGATTTTGACTTGGGTTCCAATACCAAATCTTGATTCTTTACTACTGAGTAAACTTCATGTCCAATCAGAGAACAGTTGGTGACCCAAAAAAGGCTGTGTACTACTGTTGCACAAGTGTGTACTTTTAGCCTGGCTGCTTTATTTCATAGCCTGCAGGGTCCCCTGCTTATTGAAGCTGGTGTTGACTATTGCCCCCTGGAGCTCTCATAGCACTTTGCAGCACTATGAGGCCAAATCTGGAGGGAACTGATTTCCCTCTCAGTCCAGTGTTATGCCTCAGTGTGCTTTGTATGGAGTCTATGCTATCTGTAGCAATAAATTTTTGCCTTTTAGTTCTGGCAGGTAGCTGAGTGTTTTGTTAAGGGTTAGCATTATTTTGGGAGAACCTTATGGGTCTCCATGGCCAGCACCTCACTGTAGGGAGTAATTCAATTCTGGGATTGGGATTTTCCAGTCACAGTCCATGGTTGGATTTTGGGGGAAAAAAATACTAGTTGATGTACATATTTGTCTTATAATTATCACATAACATGTGCACCTGTATTTTTTCAATATTTTTATTTTTATTTATTTATTTCAGAGAGGAAGGGAGAGAGAAATAGAATTGGCACTCAAGAGCTTCCAGCCACTGCAAACAAACTCCAGATGCATGTGCCACCTTGTGCATGTGGCTTATGTGGGTACTGGGGATTCGAGCCTCGAACTGGGATCCTTAGGCTTCACAGGCAAGCGCTTAACCACTAAGCCATCTCTCCAGACCTGCACTTGTATTTTATGAATGTTCACTTATATATAATCTATTAAATTATAAGAGATAAAAATGTATTTTGCCTACTGATGATGGAAATATTTCAAGAATAATATGATGTGAGGATTTAAGCTCAGGATTGTGACTTCTCCCAGTTAGACTTTTAAAAAACTTTTGATTTTTTTGTAACTGATTGTACTAGACAGAGAAGTCTAGTCAACTTCCTCAATTCAAACCCTTTTTAAAATTCAATTTAATTTTAGACATAGAGACAGGGGGAGAGAGAGAGGGAGGGTGGGAGAGAATGGGTTCACCGGGGCCTCTAGCCACTGCAAACAGACTCCAGATGTATGCACCACCTTGTGAATCTGGTTTATGTGGGATCTGGAGAATCAATCCAGGGTCTGTAGGCTTCGCAGGAAATTGCCTTAACCATTAAGCAATCTCTCCAGCCCCAAACGCATTTTTTTTATTTTTTATTTTTATTTATTTATTTGAGAGCAACAGACAGAGAGAGAAAGAGACAGATAGAGAGAGAGAGAGAGAGAATGGGTGCGCCAGGGCTTCCAGCCTCTGCAAATGAACTCCAGACGCGTGCGCCCCCTTGTGCATCTGGCTAACGTGGGACCTGGGGAACCGAGCCTCGAACCGGGGTCCTTAGGCTTCACAGGCAAGTGCTTAACCGCTAAGCCATCTCTCCAGCCCCCCAAACGCATTTTTTTTTTTTTTTTTTTAATTTTTTTTCTTCATTTTTATTTATTTGAGAGTGACAGAGACAGAAAGAAGGAGATAGAGAGAGAGAGAGGGAGAGAATGGGCGCGCCAGGGCTTCCAGCCACTGCAAACGAACTCCAGACGCGTGCGCCCCCTTGTGCATCTGGCTAACGTGGGTCCTGGAGAATTGAGCCTCGAACCGGGGTCCTTAGGCTTCACAGGCAAGCGCTTAACCGCTAAGCCATCTCTCCAGCCCCCAAACGCATTTTTTAAGGTTAATAATTTTATTATTCTATGGAGTGACCTAGGATATTTTCTATACCAAAAAGAACATCTGATCTCACTCTACAAAATGCATATTCTTCACGGAAGTCCACAGAACCTTCTCCAAAGTAGTTCTTGTATTAGGCCATAAAATATGTCTTCATACGTCCAGGAAAATTGATATAACTTCATGCATCATATCAGATTACAATGCTTTAAAACTAGAAATTAACAATATGAGACATATCAGGAACTCCACTTGCTCTTGTAGACTGAACAACATACTTTGAAACAATGAATGGTTGTGGAAGAAATCTAAAAATAAATTATAAAATTCCTATAATTGACTGATAGTGAAAACAAAACTTAGCAAAATTTATGGAACACAATGAATGCAGCCCTAAGAGGAAAAGTCATAATGTTAAATGCTTCAGAGCAAAGATAAAAAGATCCCAAATTAATAATCATACACATAAAAAGGCATTGAAAAAAAATAGGAAGAATCCAACCCTAAGAACTCCAGATGGAAAGAAATCAGTAAATTGGTAAGTAAGAAAACAGTTAAGAAAATTGATGAACTAAAGAGCCAATTCTTGAAAAACTTGGAAGAAATGGATTAATTCCTATACACATACTACCTACCAAAACTAATCTCAGAGCAGATTATCTCCTAAAGAACCTATACCATCCATTGAGATTGAAAATGTGATAAAAAAAAAATCTCCCTTAAGGGCTGGAGAGATGGCCTAGAGGTTAAGCATTTGCCTGTGAAGCCTAAGGACCCAGGTTCGTGGCTTGATTCCCCAGGACCCACAGTAGCCAGATGCATACAGTGGCACATGCATCTGGAGTTCATTTGCAGTGGCTGGAAGCCCTGGCACACCCATTCTCTCTCTTTCAGTCTCTCTCTCAGTCTCTCTCTCTCTCTCTCTTTTTCTCTTTCTCTTTCTCCCTCTGTCTGTCACTCTCAAATAAATAAATAAATAAATAAAAATAAAAACAAAAGAAATGCTGCCTCTGATGTTCACATTAAGAAAAAAAATTAAAAATCTCTTAAAAATAAAATGTCTGTGGCTGGAATGTTTCTAGGCCAAATTCCATCAAACCTCCATTGAAGAACTTAAACCATTTTTTCTCAAACTGTTTCACATATCTGGAGAACAGAGAATGCTCCCCAACTCCTTTTATGATGTTAGCATCACCCTTTAACAAAAGAAGGGAAAGTAGCCAACAACAGTTTGGCATGCAGGGGTCTAAGCTCCTCAGAAGTAACCAGTTTGACAAGGAGTAATGTAACCCCAGTGTAATGATGGCATACATTCCTGGTGTGTAACAAATGGCCTTCTGATTGGCTAAGAGATTCACTCAGTGGGAAGGAATCCATATCTGGAACTGGGAATCAGGTCAGACTCCTATGCAGACAATGATCATGTTCTCCAGTGCCAACCTCTCACTAGTTTTTGGCTAAAAGAGTGGCTATATCTATCAAAGTATTTCTAAGTTATTAACTCTTATCCAATATAAGCTATACTGACTTCAATCCCCATTGGAGAATATATTTCTCCAATTGGTGAGACCCAATGAGATTAAACTACTCCTTGCATCTCAGCCAAGGTACAGGTGATACCATAGAGAATTTGGGGAGTCGAGTAAGACTGCTGCTTCCATGGTGAGCCTGGAAACCAGTACTAGGGTGAAGGAAACATGCTGAGGATACTCAATACATATCAAATCAGAAATCCAGAGGCTCCTTAGAGTTCATCACTGAAGTAGACTTAAAAGACACCCACCAAAGTTCAGAGAATTTTGTATAAGATATAGTGGAAAGATTGCAATAGCCACAGGTTGGGATGTCATAGCCAGTAGCATTGTCTCTCCCCAATAACTGACTGCTTCTCCCACAAAGCATAACCCAAAACCCCATGGGGAAAGCCAGCAACCCCACTGAGGAGAGCCTCCTGTGGAATGGGGGCAAACAGAAGGGGAAAAAAATGGTACCAACTCATAACGAACCCATATCGAGTTTGTTTTTATAAAAATAAATAAATAAATGAATACTAGTCAGAATAATGAAAAAATAAGAATTTCTGCATAGCATTAAAGTAATGTATCATGAATCATGTAGTCAGAATAAAGATACATAACCTAGTTATCATATGAAATGTTCATTGATCATAAAAAAGTGAATTATAATTCAGACCACTAAGATAGAAACAATTTGAAAAATAATATAGTTTTGCCAGGTATGGTGGCACACATCTCTTATTGCAGTACTCAACAGGCACAGAAAGTAAGACCACTGTGAGTTAGAGGTCAGCCTGGGACTAAATAGTGAATTCCAGGTCAGTCTGGGGAAGAGTAAGACACTACTTAAAAAAAAAAAAAAAAGGCAAAATAAATACAATAAATAAATAATATATTTCATATAGGAGGGTTAATTTTCCAGTGCAAATTAAAATGTTTATAAATGATTTTGTTGCTCACTCACATTGAGGAAAATTTATTTTATTGTGAAACAACTTTAAAAAATGCCAAGATGATTATGGCCTGCTCAGCATTTTGTAGCAACTTGTATTAGGATTACTGTCAGCATCTGTTTTGCACTCAGGCAGTAGGCATGCATGTAGAAGCAACCCAAGTCATGATCTGCAGTATCAGTCATAGGTATCTGTTCAACTCATCTCTTATGCCTTGTTGCACTTTGGAGGAAATCTTTAAGTAAATATGTAAGGTGAAATCTGTCTAGTCTTCTCACACAAGCTCTGTGCAATTGTCTGGTGCTTTTGGAATGAATATTCCATCTTATCTTTGTGGAGACAGTAACACAAAGAGCAAGTTCAAAAGTAACACAACAACAGTTTGCGTTCAATACTTAAGTAGATAACCTGAAAGACCAGAAATAGAGGAACCAAGGATAGCAAGAGATGTCTGCATTTAGCAGGGAAGGTCATGGATGGTCCAGGAACTGGAGCAGCAGTAAATATCTCCTCATCCAAGTCTTCATAATTTGGAGATTTGATATATTTTTAATTTCAATTATTTCCCACATATTTTTACAAAACATTTGTTAAATTCTTTAAGAAACTAAACATGTTAAATTAGATATATTGACTTTCTATTTACTACTTTATGAATTTGTAATTATAGTGTAAGAAAACAATTCCTTAGTACAATGCACTACTGCTATAATAAATTGTTTTTATTTTAGTGTTATGGGTTCTTTTTTCATGGGTTTAAACAAAATAAGAACCAATTTGAATTTGTATTGTTTCCTTTGGATTTGACTTTGCAGCTTATGTTCATCTTTAAAGCACAGCCTACGTTTGCTAAGTTAGTGCCATTCATCTTCATGTTTCATCAAAATACAAATAAAAAAAGTAAGGTAACCAAGGCCTAGAAAGCCAAACTTCACATTTTCTCTCTCATATGTGGATCCTATGAACAAATGTTCCAACTTCTGTGTGAGTTGGAGTAAAAATCAGTAGCAGAGGCCAGTAAACTAGAAAAGGGCTATAAAGGAGAGAGGAGAGGAGTGAGCTTAAGTGGATGGCATTGTATATATGTAAGTAGATGAAGAGATTACTGTGGGTAGAATGGCCTAAGCAAGGTCAGCAGAAGATACTGAGTAAAGGAAGGGTGTGGGGAGGTTAAATCAAAATTCTGGATATTGTGAATAAGCCATATGATAACCTACTTTTTTTGGAGAATGACCCACCCAGAAGCCATAGACAGTTAGAATAATTTCAGTGCCAGGGATGGGATATCTGCCAATGAGTTGTTGGCCAGGGAGGTCCCTGGTGCCCCCAAAACATTATATGTTACTGCCAATGTTCTTGATTTCCCACCAGAAATAATGATAAAACCCTGTTGCTGAAGACTCCACATGCCCAGACTGAAAGTTCACCAAGAAATCAAAATGGGGCTGAGGTGAAAACTTCCACTCTGTAGTCCAGCTGATAGAAAGCTGGGTAAAGCTGTACTGCATGCAGGCCTATGGGAGACAGAAGACATCAATGGTGAAAACAATGGACATTGCAAGCCTCAATTTTGGCCAACCAGGCCAAATGAGCCAATGGGTGCAATAGTGGTATGTCTGTTATGGGGGAAACCAACTGCTCTCTGATTGGATTGAAGACCTGCTCCATGGTCTGGTACTGAAAACTTACTCAAAAGCCTATGGAGTGGGAGGTCATGAGCCTTAGGTTAAACACATAGATTATGATCACCAAACTTCCCTGCAAGCACTTTATTTAATGTTCATACCCATTTATTAATAATACTCTCACTTTGGGTTAGAGAAGTTTCTCTTTTCAGATTGTGGTGACCACTAGGATGACTCAAAAGGCACTATAGTGCTGAGAAGATATGACAGAGGAGTGTTCAGCACTTAAATATCTCTATCACACCTTCCAAGGCTCAGGGTCCATTGTGGAATAGGTTGCAGAAAGAATGTAAGAGTCAGAGGAAGTATAGGACTGCTTTCAATGGAATCGTCCAGACAGAAGTTGGTCTCAATATCAATGACCTTGCACTACCGTCCCAGCACCTTCAGAATAGGAGGAAAAGATAATGATATCAAAATAAAAGAGAGACTAATGGAAAGAGGGCGGGGATATGGTGGAGTGTGGATCTGTGAAAGGGAAAATGGTGTAGGGGAGGGAGTTATCATGGTTTATTGTCCATAAGGTCGGAAGTTGTCAATTAAAAAAAGTACAAAAAAATATAAAGTGAGAAAAGATGCCATGAGTGAACACTGACATGTTTATCTTGAAGACACCCATAAGGGAAACACCTGAACATAAAATGGTGTTATTGGCCTTTCATGGACTAAAATGGAAGGCATAAAATTTGTCTCCCCAGATGACAAAATGACAATACTGTTTTTCAGAGCAGGAATAAGGCATGAAAAAAGAGAAATGGATTAGACAATAAACGGATGAATGATTAATACTTTGATAAGATAAGTTAAATTTTTGTAGTAGTCTTTTGTTATACATGTTTTGAAATAATGCTAGTATTTTCATGCATTTCATAAGCATTATAATCTACATTCAAATTAACTTGCAAAATCTACTTACCTATTACAATTCTTTGAAAATTATTGAATGAATATAAAAGAATTTAGTCAATTATTCCTTTAAATTCATGTTAATTCTCACATTAAAGAATTCATTTGCTCAACTGCATTCATCCAAGTTTATGTTCATGACAAGAACTTTGGGCTCAAAGCATAATTACATATGAGAATGGAGAGGTGAGGTAGAAAATATTCTTCAAACAAAGTAATTATAAAACAATTACTAGATTAAATGGGCAAAATCCAAAAGACTCCATTTTACACATTCAGTGGAGAACAAAAGCTTAATAAATATATTTTGAAATTTGTCAAGAATATCAAAATTCAAATAATGCTGTCATCTAGATGAATGATTTGAAAGTTGTTTTAAAATTCACTGCCATGTAGTTAGTACAAAAATAAAAGGCAGTTTTGAGAAATACAATAAAATAAAACACAACCCAGGTACTACTAATTTAGTATGTTTGATACATTACCAATATTCCAGCGTATATGCCAACTCATAAAGACCTAAGAAGTTGAAAAGAGTGATCATATTGTTTAACAATTGAGTCTCCATTTATATATAAGACAATAGATGCTGTCAGATGAAATCAAATACATTTTTTCAGGCAAAATTATGCAATTATACATTTATAGTTTTAAACATGGTTATATTTCTGTGAAGAACTAAGTAAATGTATTATCTTAGTGATTATAACCAGCATTGATAAGTGGCCTTGACATGCTAACACTATTTTTCTGTATGTAGTTCCTCAATTATGTCATGTGTTACCTTTTTCATATATGTAATATGTTATGTGCTTAATATACTATATATCACTTTATTTTTGTTGCATTCTCATATATTTAATATGTTCAGGTAAAAATTGTTTTATCTGTGACAAAAATTGACTCTAACTTTTATAACATTGTAAGTAAAGCCTGGTATCTTTGAAACTTACATACCATATAATTTTAAATTGCTAAGAATATTGATTTCATTTCATAAACCCTTATTGACCTGAAGTGAATTAATTACACAAAGTTTCATTCCTTGGACAAAAGCAATATTTTATTTTCTACAAAAATCTATAGAACTTTCAATTTTAAAATAAATGGTCATGAAAGAATGAATATTTTCAGACAAAAGGTTTTAAATTATTCTTTTGTAAGTTAATAAGTGGATTTAGTTGCATTCAGATTTGGAGTATCCAAGTACATTTACAAAATATTATGATCTATAACTGTCCTACTTTACCAATAGAGGATTCCATATTGTGGCTTGAATCACAACATTTCCATGACAAATGTTATGCCAGTACACCATGTGGTCATACAAAAAATGAAAAACAGGAATTATGAGATTTCATTTTCTGTGTTTCAACCTTGAACACAGTAACTTACATAAATGAATCTTAAACAGCATTTCTCTCCTTTCCATCAACTATGTTCCTGAAAGTAGTAGAAAAAGCATGGAAAAGTACATGAATTATGAAGGCATCAGCTTCAAATCACCTGCCGTACCATGCAATTCTGTCAGAGATAATAATATCTATGTGCATAGGTTTGGGTAAACATATTTTAAGTCTATGAATGATGCTTTCACAGAAGTGTTGAATTCAGGAATATAAACTGTCATGTGAGGTAAAAGTTTAATCCATTAGGAGAAAGATGTTCTTTGTTTTATGTTGGAAAACACTGCTTATGGCAAGTCACCAGGCATATACCTTGGGAAAGGTTAATTTGAGGACTTGATAATACAGGTTTAGATACTGTTTGAATGTTTTCCCTAAAATATTCATTGGGGGTTGAAAGCATTGTTCTAAGTGAAATAATGTTGGTAGTAGGTAGGGGAGCTTTAAGAAGGGGGACCAATGGGAAGAAATTAGGTTCTTTCCTCAGAGGAAATTAATACAACTATGTTGGGACCTTGATTACTTTTTATGACAGAGATTGAGAATAGAGCAAGCTTAAACGTTGAAGGACTCCCTGGCCTCATGATGTGTCACATGACAGCTCCCTCTCGTGTATAATGCATGCAGGATACATCTGCCATCCTGTGACATGGTAAGAGGAGTGCTCACCAGAGGTGACATGATTCTGTCTGAAAGTTACACTTCCAAAATTGTGTACTTAACATACTTGAATTCTTTAGTGTGTGTATATGTGAATGGTGTGTGGGTGAATACATGTTCCTCTGTATGTAGGCTCATGCATAAGGAGACCAGACATCAATATACAGAATTTTCCTCAGTTGTTCTCCACCTTATTCACCTCAACTTCTTTCTAATATCCTCAGCCTTAGGCACTTTGTGCAGGACTAAGAAGTTGATTAATCTAGATGGATCCTATGAGTTGCCAACTAACAACTGGCACTATACACTCTTGATAAATAGAAATTTACCAAATACATGCATAGATAGAAAAGTAGACTGATAGATAGATAATTGATAGATAGATTAGTTTTTCAATATAGGGTCTTAGTCTGGCCGGGCTGACCCAGAACTCACTATGTATTCCCAGGATGGCTTCACTTCTACCTCCCAAATGCTGGGATTAACGACATGAGCTACCAAGCCTGAGGGGGTGGGGGAAGAAAATTGTTGCTCCAGGGCCTCCAACTCCTGCAAACAAACTCCAGATTGATATAACACTTTGTGCATCTGGCTTTATGTGGGTATTAGGAAATCAAAATAGGTCATTAGGCTTTGGCAGCAAGTGCTATAACTGTTGAGCCACGTTTCCATCCAAACTCATGTATATTTTATTCATGTTCCTTTTCAAAGTTATTTAATGTGGATGCACAAGAAAAGGCTATAAGGCTATAAGGGATTGACTGATATATGTGTAATTTAATATGTTCTCTAAACATAAGAGGTCCTTTGTTAATATTTTTAACTTGTAAAGCATTTGCCTGATACAAAAATATACCTACTCCTATCACTTTTTGAAGAGGTCATATTCTTGGATCTTGATGTTACTTCTATCATCCAAAACTGCAGCCAAAGTTCTAGCTATTACTTATAAATACAGGTACCTTGTCTGCTCTTGTTCCAGGTAAGAAAAATAATTTGATTATTATGTCAAAGTAGGAATAATTCATCTTATGGGTTCTTATAAGTCATTCCAACATATATGTGAAAATTATATTTGGAGAGGTAATGAAAGCAATAAACATGCACTCACAGAAGCTAAAGGTAGGAAGCACATCACACCACACAGATGGTCATACTGGAACAACTTTCCAGAAAGAAAGCTCAACCATAGATTTCAAATAATGAAAAAGGAAGAACAATAGATGTTGGGAAAATCCATTCATTGGAGCCTGGGTTAATTCCGTACACAGGCAACAGGAATGGATAAATTTCTCTGGTTTACTGAGTGCTATCTTGGTGAAGGGAGGCTTGCAGGTGATTATGTTCCATAGTCCAGTCATATGACACTCCTGTACCTGTCACCTGAGGAGAGCATACACAATCCGTGTGTGAGGATCATGAGCCATCAGAAAATTATGAAACTGTAAAATTTTTCAAGACAGTGATGTACTCCTTGAATCTCTGTCCTGAGAAGGACTTTATCATTTTTATCATTCGCTTCCAGATCAATGTCAATTGGGTTTAAAATAGAAGCAGCAATTTATTCACAGATAATTCCAGATATTGTCCCAAATAATATTTTAATTAGTATATTTTAGAGAGAGAGAGAATGGGTGTGCTAGGGCCTCCAGTCGCTGTAAATGAACTTCAGGCATGCACAACCCTTTGTGATGCATGTGCCACATTGCATGCTTGTGCCGCTGTAGTCTGGCTCTGTGGGACCTGGAGATTCAAACATATGTTCTAAGGCTTAGCAGGCAAGCATCTTAACTGCTAAGCCTTCTCCCCAGCCCTTTAATTGGTATTTTAAACCTCAATAGTTCTTCCTGCTAACAAGAAATTAAATGAATACACAGCTGCATACATAGGTTGGAGAAAAGATTTATATTCTTCCAGAATAATAATTTGCTTTAGAAGTTTACACATCGGTGGAAGTTTGTTCAACAATACATTTATCTTGCAAAACATTCGCTGACCAAGTTATTGGTGGGTGAACTATTCACTGAGGGAAAATGCACTCCAATATTGTATCCATTTAACTTATCGAGTAGCTTCCTTTTCATTGCAGCCAAAAAGTCAATACATAGGAGGCACATTATCTCAAGGTTCATTTAGGAAATTCTAGCTAAGTTTATTCACATCAATAACCATAATATTGCATATATTTTTGTTGCAGTCAGGTTTCGTTGGTGGTAGAAATCACTCAACCAAGGGGAGCTTGTGGGAAAAAAACAAAACAAAACAAAACAGAGGTTTATTTTGGCTTATAGCTCAAGGGAGAAGCTCCATGGTGGCAAGGGAAATGATGATATGAGCAATGGGTGGACATCACCCCACTGGCCAACATAAGATGGACAATAATAACAGGAGAGTGTGCCAAACACTGGCATAGGAAAACTGGCTCTACCACCCATAAGCCTGCCCCCAACAATGGACTGCCTCTAGCAGGCATTAATTCGCCAATCTCCATCAGCTGGTAACCTAGCATTTAGAACACCTAAGTTTATGGAGTCACCTGAATCAAAACACCACATTCTGCCCCTGGCCCTCATAAATTGATAACCATAGATGATGTAAAATGCAGTACATTCATTCAACTTTAAAAGTCCGCATGTTTTTATCAATTCCAATGATGTTCATACATCCCCATAATCTAAGGTCTATTAATTGAGCCATGATACCACACCAAAAAAAAAAAAAAAAAAAATCCAATCCCCCCTAAAAAAATATTTATAATGGCACAGAATAATAATTCACACCACAAAATACAGCATTGGGCATAGCAAAGGAATAGTCAACCAATACAAGATTTAAACAGGGAAAACATCAAACTTTGTAGCTCCAAGTCCAACAACTCTAGCCAGTGACAAGACTCCAAGTCCAGGAATTCTAACCAGCAATTCTTTGGAGTTCTAATTTCACACCTTCAGCTAGGCTACTCACAGTCCTGGAAAACTTCATCCAGGGCCAGTAGAACTCGTTGGCAGGCATCTGGTGATCCTGGCATCTCCACTGGGTCTCCACAGAAACCCAAAGTTCATCCTCATGGCACCATGGTGGTCTCCATGTAGGCATCCAGCAAACCTATTTCACACTGTCATAGCCATTTCCAAACTAGAAGACCACGTTGCAAACTCAATGACCCTCTTTCCTCCATTTCTTATATTCCACAATACCAAATAGGGTGCCAATTTGTTAATCCCACAGAGAATAAAGTATTCTTTGAAGAACAGACTCTCCTTGAGCACTCAGTCCTCTCCAAAAGAGTCTACATTCCTCCTGTTGCCCCACTGTAGGTCAGATGTCCCAATCTGAAAGGTTGTAATCCCTCAATTGCAGTTAGCCCAAAGGTTTCTTTCTTTCTTTCTTTCTTTCTTTCTTTCTTTCTTTCTTTCTTTCTTTCTTTCTTTCTTTCTTTCTTTCTTTCCCTTCCTTCCTTCCTTCCTTCCTTCCTTCCTTCCCTCCTCCTTCCTTCCTCCTCCCTCCTCCTTCCCTTCCTTCCTCTTCTTCTCTTTCTTTCTTTCTTTCTTTCTTTCTTTCTTTCTTTCTTTCTTTCTTTCTTTCTTTCTTTCTTTTCTGTGCCATACCCCTATGCTCATACCAGTTCATTTCTATGCAAAGCAATCCTGTACAACCTCTCAGGACACAGGCATAACAACAAGCTTCTCACACAAACTGCTAGTCCAGTCCAAGCAAAGCTCTTTCTCACCTTCATAAGCCAAACCTCACAGTTCATAGCTCTTACTACATGCAGGTCTTTCAACTGGGATCAGAGTAGCCCATGAAGTGGTACTTACAGCAATGCAAGGCATCTCTTAGGCAAAGGTTTCAAATCCTTCCACATTACTCTTGAAAATCAGCCCCAAAAGGCCAAAGCCACATAGTAAGCTGTCTAACAGCAAATGACACCAGTCCTCAATACCACTTTACTGTTGCAGTCAGGTTCCATTGCTCACACAATGAAGAACAGCTTTTGGGGAAAAAAGAAAAAAAAAAAGAGAGAGAGAATTATTTTGGCTTATAAGGAGGAGGGGGGAAGCTACATGATGGCAGGGAAAATGTTGGCATGAGCAATGGGTGGACATCACCCACCCCCTTGCCAACATAAGGTGGACAATAGCAACAGGGGAGCGTGACAGACACTGGCACTGGGAAACTGGCTATAACACCCTTAAGCCCACCCCCAACAATACACTGCTTCCAGCAGGCAGTAATTCCCAAATCTCCATCAGCTGGGAACCTAGCATTCAGAGCACCTAAGTTTATGGGGCACACCTGAATCAAACCACCACAGTTTTAAAGACAACTACACTAGTGATTCATATGTTGGTAAAAATGAAGTCAATGTCACAGACTTTGGAGTAGGAAACAATGAAGAAAATGCCTGCAAAAATTATCTTTTGTTGAAGCTAAAGATATTCCATGCTATCACTAACAACAAACAAATTTAAAAATTGTTTTTCAATGAGTAAGAATTGATATAGATTGCTTATGACTGTCATGTGTGTTTTAGTTCTTATAGATAGAGTCTTATAAATAAACCCCGAACAAACATGATAAGTGCAGAATGCTTATAATTCCTTGATCTTTCAAAAGATTGTTCATATAATTCTCAAAATAAACAGAGTTATTCTAATAATTTTAAAGTCATGAGTGCATAAGTTATCTGTGGTATTTATTTGTCTATCAAACATGTTCAAAAAATACAATGTATTACTAGGGAAAAGTTCTTATCTATGATGATTGTAGTGGTTCAAATGAAGTGTTCTCCTAAAGAGTTGCCAGCTTATGATAATTTGGGACTGTTGTGGGGACATTGGGAAGTGGATCCTTGTTCTATAAGGATCCACCTCCTCAAGGCAGACCATGAAGTTTGTTAGTCTATCCTAGCCTACAGGATATATAGCTCAATTTGCTGATTTCTCCCTGGTGCTGATGTGTAGCACTTTGAGGCAGCTTCTTGCTCCTGCAACACATTCCCTACCTTCATGGAACTTTCCCCTCAGCTTATGGAAAGCTGCTATGGGTGTACCATTTTTGTCCTAGTAACTAGACGGTAACTGCATAGCAATGGATAGAAAACTAACATAGGAAAAGAATAATACTGTGTTCATAGGTACATTCTACCAGTGCTAGAGAAGTTCTCACAGCCATCTCATAACCATAGTTTAGTGGCATTGAGAAAATGATTTCCTGTTTTTCTCTGTACTCTCTTCCATTCTTAGTCTGGGAAATAAATTAATGGACAAAAGAGAAGGTAGTCTTTTAAATTTTTATTTACTGACAGATTTTACATAAGTATGGAATTTATTCTTATCATGATCTCGTCCAATTACCTTCTTTTGACCCCCTTATCATCCCAATTCTTGCTGAACAGCTTCTTTTATTTTTTTGTTTGTTTTCTTCCTTGCTTGTGTGTGATAGTGATCTACTGAATAGAATTAGGGCTGCCTCTATCCATACCTGTGGGGGAAAATTTACTGGAGCACATGGGTTCTACCAGTGACACTGAAGAAAATGTCTCCCACAAGCAAGCCATAGTTAGCTGCTTATAACTCCTCATGAAGGGATGAAGCCCTCATGCCTTCCCTCTTCGTTTAGGATAGAGTGTTGATGAACCCAGCATTGTGTGGTTATTGTACTCTGAGGTCATGGAAACAATGGCTATGCCATGCTTGGATGACAACACTACACAACGCCCTTTTCTGTGCTGATGATATTGATACCTAATTTACAAGACTCATTTATTCTTGGTGCTTTAACTAGGTTTCAATCTTCTAAGTAGTCTGCACCAGCTTTAAAGAGAGGCTTTTCCAACCAAAGGTGAAAATGGAGCTAATCTATGAACATAAATATACTTATTTAAAGGACCATTTGATGCATATAACATATCCATGCAGCCAAAGAGCAATGGTAGCTTCCTACTTTGCCAAAGAGCAATGGTAGCTTCCTACTTTAAGCGTCTATGATATTCGAAGTCACAGACTTTAGACTAAGTATCAGTAGCAGGTGTGAACCTCTTCCATGGAGGGGAGCTCACATCCAATTAGAGAGCAGTTGGTTATTCTCATAACAGTCATGCCACTGTTACACTAGTCGGCAGATCCTGCCTGGCTGATAAATTGTGTAAATCAAAAAATTAATTGCAGTGTAAGTTTTCTGAGACATTTTTTTATACCTTCAACAGCTTGCACAGACCCTTTCAGTGACATGGCAGATAGCCATCAAGGAGGAGGAATCAGAGAGTAGATTCTTTATTCAAAGATTAACATTGTGGGCTGGAGAGATGGCTTAGTGGTTAAGCGCTTGCCTGTGAAGCCTAAGGACCCTGGTTAGAGGCTCGGTTCCCCAGGTCCCACGTTAGCCAGATGCACAAGGGGGCGCACGCGTCTGGAGTTCGTTTGCAGAGGCTGGAAGCCCTGGCACGCCCATTCTCTCTCCCTCTATCTGTCTTTCTCTCTGTGTCTGTCGCACTCGCTCTCAAATAAAAAAAAAAAAAAATCAAAGATTAACATTGTACAATATCTTATGGCCATTATCTAGTAATGGTTCAAATATGCACATCAATATGAAGTTACTGAAGCATGAATGAACAGTTCTTTTAGCATTGAGTGTTAGGCAATGGAGAACACTGAATTGTGAGAAAAATTTTAATGTTACTGACTTAATGTCTACAGAATGTATATGGGCCATAGCTTTGGAAGGAGGAATCTAGGCAATCCATGGAAGTCTACTTAAGGATGCTATGTAGCTGTAAATCCAGGTAACCTCAGACATTGACACACAAAAATAAAGAATCCATATGCAATAGCTTAGGATAAATTAGTGCAAGAAAATACCTCAAACAGAGGAATTAGAACAATGACTGAGACTGGTGCTAGGCTCAGAAACCTCTCTGCGTGAGCAACCTGAATGGGATTATAAGTTTTTTAACATTACCTCAATGACAAGAAAACAGAGTACACTATGTATAGGTCATACTTTATTTAGGAGCTTTCATTGCCTTTCTCATTGATTGTAGCTGTGGTGAATTTAAAAAAAAATAAGTTATTGTCTAACCCGGACATAAAAGGGGTTTCCTTATATTTTTGAACTTTGCTTAGTAGTTCCTATGATTTAACCAGGATATATATTTCATTACATTATTCAATTTAAAATAGTCATTGCAATATGATACACTTTGCTTAATATTCCACTTTTAGGTATTTTCTTATTACTATGCATATTGTTTCCTACTTTGATCATATTGGAAATATTGGATTCTCTTCTGTATCATGTTTCATTTCTCAACTTTTATAATCTCTTTTCAAATATTTTGAATATTATAAAAGTCACTAGTACTTTTGTTTTAGTTTGTGTCAGTAACTTTCATATTCCTTGTGGTTACTTGTTAAAATCCCTTTTTTATGGTGGAATTTTCTTATCACTTTGTTGAAATGTTGATCACAGGTTAGCATAAGATTCAAATTTTGTCTTCTGAATCACTTTAGAAACTGCTTCTGGTAATCATATTTAAATAGATTTTAATATTTTTTATTGAAAAATTACTTATTGTTCTTTTATAGTATTCTTAAGTACCTTGTATTTAATTTTTACAGTATATTAAGGGTTAAAGTAGGTTTTACTAGACAATATCCAGATGAACTATTTTCTTTTTCTATAGATAACTTAGTGTTTCCTATAAGTAACATCTTGATTTATTCTGCTTTAAATTTGAACATTTGGGGACAGTTATTTCTTCTTATTTTTCTTTGTGTGTGTGGTAATGGGAATGAGGTTTATAACAATTTGTTTGAAAGTACTACTTATCTTGTTTTCAAATAGGGCTTCAGTTTCTCTCAGAATTTTTATTAAGTTTCATCCTCGGTATATTTCTCTAATTAGAATTTCTTTTCATTTGATCTTGCAATCACCATGGTTCACCCTAAGGTACTTGTATAAATGTTCATCACTGTCTGCTTTATTGAGTTTAGTTGTAAAAAAAACATAAAACCCATGTCTCAAAAGTTAAATTTATAAATGTACATAACTTCTAACATTTGAAAATACAGAGAAAGATAATATATTTGTAGCGCAGTACAGATTAGAAAAACTTCCCTCAGAGAAAACCTTAGTAAAACTGGATAATCACATAAAAATATTTATACACTAAAAGGGAAAGTGTTAGATTACATAGTTTTCATTATCAAGCATCCATGTAAATATAATTAAGCTTTTATTTAGCCATGAGTAGCAATGCATTTGTGTCTTCCCTTTGGGGTTTAACTGGGTGCTGATGCTGTGAACCATATGCACATATTTATAAATAGTAACATTAACTCACTTGCTTTGCTGAAAGTACTGCCATAATGTTAAGTATAATTTTTATTAGTTCAGGCTCATTATCCTAACAACTTCAAGAGAACAATATTCTTTAGGAGATGCTGGAAAACAATATTCTTTTAAAATTAAATTTTTAAAGAAATGATAGAATGTCTGCAAAATATTATCACACATATAAGAATATAAAGTGTATATATATGCATATATACATATATTCATACACACACATACACATATACTTATATGCTTATTTAACTTTTTTCATACATATATTCATACACACACATACACATATACTTATATGCTTATTTAACTTTTTTCATCATATAGTATTCCTTCAAGTATGTTCTGAAGTGCTGGCTTACTGGGATTATATTCCTTCAGTTTGTGTTTATTGTGGAAAGTTCTTTCTTCTATTACCAAGGCTAGCTCTTTGTATTTAGTCAAAGTTATTGTCATTGTCAGCTTAAAATACACATTCTATAACCTTATTTCTACTAGAATTTCTGGTGAAAATCTGATTTTTGAATGGGCTTCCAATATGTCTTGGTGTTTTTCTCATGCTTAATTAAACATTTTCTTGCCATGCACATTCAGTACTTAACCTATAATATGACAAGGTGTGCTCATTTCATTTGAGCCTTCGGCATTCTAAGTGCCTCATCTCTGGATGGTCATTTCTTGGCCTACAGTTAAGAAATTTTCTGCTATGATGTTTTTCCTTAAAAATATTTTTATATTTCCATTCTGTTTGATTATTTACATATCAAGATATAATGATAATTAATAGAGATTTATGTTCTCAGCATTTTTTTTTCTTTTTTTATTGTTTTGTACTCAGTGAATGCAGTCAAGTTGGTACCTAGCCACCTCACTGTTCTACCCCTTCCACATGGACCCTCCTTGTTGGGATATATGGGTCATGCATTGTGGGGTTAGCCATCAGTTATGGGTAGGAGGAAATGTCTCTGTGCATCATGACCCAACGTTTGGCTCTGACTTCTTTCCACCCTCTCTTCCACAAATTTCCCTTTTAGGTCTGCTTCAGTGATGAGGTCTTGGGAGCCTCTGTGTCTATGGATATCTGGTTTGGTAGGACTTTATTGTTCTGTGTGTCTATCTCCTTCACCTTTGTGCTGGTACTAGGTTCACCAAGAAAACAATACTCTTGCTAATTGCACCAATTATTCTTAGTTTCAGCTGGGGCTCTTTTGAGGTATGATGGGGTGGTTCACTCCTTAGGATCTGCATCAATCTGTAAAATAGAAACAGATTCTCCAAGGGAGAGTAAAATTAGCACCACATAAATGGGATAATCATTATATTTTTAGAGATATTTCAGTAGGTGTAGGCCCTCTAGCTTGATAAGGGAGAGCGAGCTCATTTTTGGATATGGTTCTGACTTGTTCCCGAGCTCCAGCTATGAGTTATGTTCCACTGAGCAGATCAGTTACCCAAATCAAGAGCAGTTGTTTTCCCACCAAGGCTATGCACCACTAATGCTATGTTTTATTTTGTATGTTTAATTTGTTCTTCACCTTCTTTCATACATGGAATTCATAAACGTGGTCAGTTAGTCATATCTCACATATCTTACACTTTCTGTTTCAATTTTCTTATTATCTTGGCTTGTTCAGTGTTTGAATGTTCTCATGTATCTTCATGTCTGCAAACCCTGGTATTCTAATATTGCTTAAAGTATTCCATTGGTAAAGCTTTCTGCTGACATTATTGATTAACTTATCAAAATTGTACTGAGGTGATTTTCAGTATTCCTCTTCATTGTATTTCTAATCCATACCATTTGTTGAAGTTTGTATTTTATTCAGCCATTTGTGTTTAGAAGTTGATTTCTATCCTCTAATTTCATGAAATATTCTTATAATCACTTTTTTTTTGTCTTAGTGTATATGTAATTCATACATATTGCCATCTAGTACTATGAAATTGGTGGTTATGTAATAAGTTGTGTAGTCTGGAACTTTGTTTTGTTTTGTCTTGTGGGGTATTGCAATGTAAATTGCATACTTTGCATCATAATATTGTTTGGAATTCTTTTTGTGTGTTTTCAAGTTACCTGTATTCTTTCACTGGAACATTTGAAATGTTTAATTTGCCATTTGTAATAGCAGAGTTGGGAAGTTATTTGCCCTTATTGAACTAAGGAAGGAGATCAGACACTAAAATGTTGCCTACTTATACATTGTATGGCTCAGAATGGTTCTAAAATGCTTTTCCTTATAGCTAGACATATCCTGCAGGCTAGATCTTACATTATAGTCTCCTAGTCCTTGCCCTGGGTTTTCGCAGTGGGCTATGCCTTTTCATCAGCCTAGTATCAGATTTTCAAGGATCAATTTGAATGAACTTTTAGGCCAGATATATTGGATACAGGAGGAATCAAGGTCATCTTCAGGTACAAGGTGAGTTCAGTGCCAGCCTGGGCTATCTGAGACCCTGTTTTTATAAAAAGTAGACAAACAATCAAAAAGCAAAGACTTCTTGTCATTGCCTCTATCAAAAAAAAAAAAAAAGTATTTTCCTAACACCAAAATGGCATGTGGCCTTCAACTGAGATCCCTGACTTATCAGAGTACAAATATGTTCAGTACAAGTTCAGCATTAGTTGCATTTTTTTTTTTAATTTTCATGTGAATGTGTGTGAGGAGTATATACTTGTGAGCTGTGTGGGTGCACATGTATGCAGGGGTGTGTGTGTTTGTGTGTTCATGTGTGATAATGTAGCTTACTTTCTCTACCCTCAGCCTACCTAGCACCTTCTGGTATTATGAAAGCCCCAGCTTTATTTCTTTATCTTCTGAACCCATACCTTACCTTTCACTCATAGTAGACAGCCAAGAGCCATGGCATTTGGCCTGTTTTATTTTGAGGACTTTAGAGGCTTCCTTGAGCAACAACTTACTGGAAGGTATCCTATGCCTGACAGTGATAAAATTATTTACTTCTCCATGGCTATGAGGAGCAGCACTATCAATCCATGTAACATACCTATGATTTTACATACATACATAAATACATACATACATACATACATACATGCATATATATATAAAACATATATAGATAAACTTTTCACACACACACACACACAGATATATATATATATATATATATATATATATATATATATATATCTGTCTGTGTGTGTGTGAAGTTTATTAAACTGTAGTCTTTTAAATTGTTTTTCCATATCTCTAAAGTTTTGTTTAATACTCCCCTAGCCCCTTCTTCTTGCCTGCCTTTCTATACCCCCATACATGTTACCAATGCACAAACCCCTGCCAACCATTATTTCTATATCACTTGTTTTAGACCCTGTATAGCTGTAGAATTAAGGCTGGTTTCATATTCTTCCTTTTCCTTTCTCAGCCTTCTGAGTGTTAGGAGTGTGCTACAATGTTATTTTCCTTTGACCTCCTAAGTCTTATGGCTCAAGCTCTCATCTTGTAAATTATGAAGAACATGCTCAGATTTCCTTGGGAGTATCATAGCCATCTTCTACTAGATGCTCATTACTTGGCTGCAGAAGTATCTAGATGATCTAATAATTGTTCATATCCACTCATCACTTTCTCTTTTATTTTTATTTATTTATTTTTATTTTTTTTAAATGTTTTATTTGTTTGTTTGAGAGTGACAGACACAGAGAGAAAGACAGATAGAGGGAGAGAGAGAAAATGGGCACGCCAGGGCTCAAACTATAATAATCTTCTCTATGTTACAGAGATAGGGAATATAGTATATGTATTTAAAGGTTTGTTTTATTACTTAAGTGCTAGATAAGTTCAAGAGCTTCTGCAAACGAACTCCAGACGCATGCGCCCCCTTGTGCATCTGGCTGACGTGGGACCTGGGGAACCGAGCCTCGAACCGGGGTCCTTAGGCTTCACAGGCAAGCGCTTAACCGCTAAGCCATCTCTCCAGCCCCACTTTCTCTTTTAATCTAAAAAGTCCCCATGTCCTACACCCTGCCTCTGGTAGGTGATTCGCATTCTAGGAAAAATAGGACAATTGCTTAGTGATCTGGCTTTGCTAATTTTTGTAAAGGAGACTTAGAAAACAAGAAATAACCATGGAAATGATGTCAATGGACTCAACAATGTGTGTCATCTCTTTTGATTTATTTATGAGAGAGAGAGAATTAGGATATGAATTGGTATGGCAGGGCCTTTAGCTACTGTAAATGAACTCCAGGTGCATCTGGCTTAAGTGGCACTAAGGAAGCAAATTTTGGTCTCTAGATATCACAGGCAAGCGTCTCAACCACTAATCAATCTCTCCATCCCTGTGTCATCTCTATGAATGCTCATTAACTTTAATGGCTAAAATTGCAAGTTGGATGCAACAGTGACCTCACCCATAATTTGCTTTGCTCTCTTTCTTTGACAACCATTAACCAATGGCATAGTTAATCTCTAGATTTAAATATATAAATGAATAATATACATTTTTGTTTCATAAATATTATTTTAATACTATGCAGTCATTTGTAAATGAATTGTATATGGAAAATAAATTCATCCAATTTATTTATTGTGGTTTTGCAAGGTAGGGTCTCACTTTAGCCCAGGCTGACCTGGCAGAGTGGCCTTGAACTCATGGTGATACACCTACCTCTGCCTCCTGAGTGCTAGGTTTAAAAGCATACACCACCATGTCTGGCGTTCATCCAATTTTTAAGTATATATAATGCAGAATTCCAGGTCAGCCTGTGCCAGAGTGAGACCCTACCTCGAAAAACAAAAAATAAATACAAACAAAAAAGAGAACCTTTAATGCATATAGCATGCCTTATTAATCTTTAAAATATTTTAGCTTATTGTATTATTTTATTTGGTTTATATTGTCTTATACAATAAGCAAAGCTGAACATGATTTTCCTTTTCTCTTCTAATGTCTTACTCAAATCAAACTATAATAATCTTCTCTATGCTACAGAGATAGGGAATATAGTATATGTATTTAAAGGTTTGTTTTATTACTTAAGTGCTAGATAAGTTCAAGAGCTTCATATTTGAAACAATGATCAGACACTGCCATCTCCTGCTTACTCATAACAATATTTTATTAAAATTGAATGTGCCATTGTTGCACTGAAAATTTAAGGATGCAAAAGTATACTTATGTTTAGGGATTCCTCCATACTTACAAGATAACTCTTCCCCATAAACAATTTGATGCCCTGATCATTTAGAAGTTATTATCTCAATAGAACTATTAAATCTTGATTTCATAACATTTTCAAATTGCTTCTTATGCAATTACAAAATAGTTAATGAGCTACCTCATGAATTTTTAATACAATGATAAAAATTGATTATACTTTCAGTGATTAGCTACACATAGCATATTGATGCATTAATAGGTGAGTGGCCTATACTCTTTTTAAGTATGCTAACTTAGCAACAATGAAAATAGAATGTTCTTTCTAAGGTAAGTACAAGTGTAACAAATGAAAAGTAGTTATAAACACTCATGATTCCATGTTAACTTTATCAGATAGAAGAATGCCCAGATATTTGTTTTAACTTCAATTTTTGTTGGTTTAAAATAAAGTTTTCAGAAGCAATTAAAATTCAAATCCTTATCCTTAGCAAAGAAGCACTCTCTTGTCAATGTGGTGAGCAACATACAATCTGTTGGTGATCTGAATAAACCAAAAGGTAGAACCACGCTAACTTATCACTGCATGGACATTTGGACTTTGGTTGATCTGTCCTTTGACTCCATCAACCCTCCAGCTGCCAGGGCTTTTGGACCTGGGCCAGAGTTTCTGTCATCAATTTCACTGGTACCCAGCCACTTGAACTAACGCTAGAATGATACCAATTACTTTGCCAGGTTCCTAGGTTGCAGATGGATGAATGTGGAACTTTGTAGTATGTAGAATTCCATGACCCACTACCTCTTATAGTATGTGTGTGGCATGTATTATGGCAATATGTCACACTATTGGTTTTGTTATTCATGAAAACCTGCTAACAGATAAAGGTAATTTCATATTAATCCTATGGGGACAATCAAACAAGTAAATTTTTTATGTTAAAACAGGGGAGAAAGAAAATAGTTAACTTTTATAAATGGTGATCAAGGCAATGCTCTTAGAAGATAAAAATGTAGCTTTTACAAATTGTATGTGTAGTTTCATATCAATAAAGAAATATTGAAAATCAACATCATTATGTGAAAACCTCATTTAGTTAGAACAGTATAGATGGAAGTCAATAGAAATATCTTTCAATGGCCTCTGAAAGAATTATGAAATTATGAGGATATTGTGATGATACAGATGAACAATGATGGTGAAATAGAAGTGATGAAATATGAAATTTTGGGACTGTCTTGAAGTTTTGCTACCAGGATAACATTTGTACACAAGGGATGTGTGATGTACATATAAAAGCATATATTTTAGAAATTACAATAGTTCAATTTTAACATGCATAGTACTGAATCTATTCCTTATTTAGGAAAATTATTTACTATAGTTATAATCTATGCAGAGTGCAAGAGAATTTCTACAATATTAAATTATGGGACTTGGTGCAATGGCTTCATTGTGAATGTCTTATCGCACATTCATGAGGACCTGAGTTCAGATCCCTAGCATCCAAATACAATACAGGGCATCATGGAATGATACTGCAATCATAATGCTAGGGAGGATGAGACAGGCAATCCCTGTGCCTCACTGGATAACACGTTTAACCAAATAAGAGAGCTCTCAGTTTAGCAAAAAGACCCTATCCAAGTGACGAGCAATCAAAGAAAATACCCAGTGCCTATCTGGTCTGCAAACATTTGTATACACATAGGCACTCACACACATATCTATATATTGTTTCTATGCACATACAAATGTCTTACTTTAAACAGTATTGTATAATCTTTATGATTCTGTTTCATAAAATTTTAGTTACATTTGTTTTTAATACTTTGAGAGTTAAAATATCTTATGATTTCAATTTTTAATTCAAAGTGAGTTACTGCCAGATATTTTTATAACTAGATTGTCAAATTTATTATAATTTACTGAGATGGCAAAGATGAAACCAAATTCTTAATAAATGCTAAGCAACTATTATACCATTGAGTGTCACATTTACCACTAATTATTAATTTAAAATTTAAATTTTGGTTATTTCATTTAGTAAATATAGTAATGTATCAATAATGAAAATTTCTTAGGGTTTTAATCGATAGTATCTTCCCTCCCAAATTAAGTAAAAACTATATTTTGATATTTACTAAAAATATGAAATTATATTTCTCACTCTGGGAGATGGCTTAGCAGTTAAAGCACTTGCCTATAAAGCCAAAGGATCCAGATTTAACTCTTCAGGACCTATGTGAGCCAGATGCACAAGGTGGAACATGTGTCTGGAGTTTGTTTGCACTGGATGAAAGCCCTGGCATGACCATTATCTCTCTATGTGCCTCTTTCTCTCTCTGTGTAATAAATAAATAAAAATAAGATGTACAAAATTATATTTTTCAGTTCTTAAAAGGGAAAAAAAACCCAAAAATGCATTAGAGCTTATGTCATCATGTTGCTGAAAAACTAGCAAATTATGCAATAATTTGAATTCACACCAGCTGGCTTTTTTCTGTGTGTCCATCTAGCCCAATGGGAGAGGGAGCACTCTTGGAACTGTGGACTGAGCACATTTTTCTCTTGGTGTTGTGTCATACCGAACAGATATGTCTGCATTTGCTCTCAGTATCATAAACTAACAGGGATCACTGAAAGGAATGTTGCCCTTTTGCTTTTTCAGTAAAGGCCATGATTTGTGTTGTACATCCTGATTCTACTTTATTCTGAATATGGACCAAATATGGATCTAGGGCAATACTTGCACAGAAGGCTGAGAAAAATGGCCTTAGTAGGCTCATCAAAAGCTCATATGAATCTAGAAAATGCAGAAGCCCCTGACTCCAAGATAATTAACCAGTTCCCATCACAGTAGAAAAGTAGTAGTGTTTATAATAATAATTAATCTTTGGCTGTAGTTGGAGAGTGGACATATTTAGCTCTTTCAATTGAAAAACAGACTTTATTTTTATTACTATCTTACTTTTTATTTATTTATTTTAACTGTCTTTTTATCAACTAGTTGATTAATTTTTCTTTAGTTATGTACACAGTGTACACAGTGTATATACTGCCATATTGGTACCATCCTTTAGCCTTCTCCCGGTCCTCCAATCTCTGAAGGGACCCTCCTTTTTGGGGACTGTGAGTAGTGCATTGTGGGGTTAGCCACCAGTTATGGAGAAGAGGCAATGTCTTAGTGCATAATGCCACAACATATGGCTATAACAATCTTTTCACCCCCTCTTCTTTGAATTTCCCTGAGCCAGGCTGGGTTCATTTTAGTTCTACTTCAGTGATGAGGTCTTGGGAGCCTCTGTGTCTCTGGATTTCTGGTTTGGTAGGAGTTGAGTGTTCTCTGTGTTTATCTCCTTCACACTTGTGCTGGTACCAGTTCACCAAGAAAGCAGAACTCTTGCTCATTTCCCTCATTCCTCTATGGTTTCAGCTGGGGCCCTGGTAAGGTATGATGGGCTGATTCTCTCCTCAGGTTTCAAGTCCATCTGAAAAAGAGAAGCAAATTCTCCAAAAGAGAGTTAAGTGAGCACCAAAGAAGTGGGATAACCATTATTATTTTAGAGAGAATTTAACAGGTGTATTCCCTCTTGTAGCCCCCAATTGGTGGGAGCTTGATAATGGAAAGTGGTCTTGTTTTTTGGATATGGTTCTGACTTGTTTCCCAGATCCAGCTTATTCACAATGAGAAAATCTGAGGTACAGTAGTTGTTCTGAGTGATGATGTTTCCTTTCTGGAATATGAAAATGTCTTGAATTTGTTTAATATTAATATGTTAAAAATTATATTGATCTATTCATAATTTGAATAGAATATATGGTCTATAGTAAAATATTCTTAAGTGATTATTAAATAAACATTATTAAATACAGAATGATAATGCATATATAAAGGTGTAGTTGAATATGAGATATTTTGGCTACTGTGTGAAAATATTTTACTTTAAAAATTTATTTTATTAAGCAATTAATTTAATTTTGGGTGTAGCACTGTGTATCTGTTTTTTTCATGTTGCTGTGAACAAACACCCAACCAGAAGAATATATGAAAAATAGGGTTTTATTTTTCTTATAGTTCCAAAGTGTACAGTCTATTATGGTGGTGAGTGCATAGCAGTCCAGAGCAGCAAGCCAGAGTTGCACCATCACATTAGCATGGAGGAAGAAGAGAAGGAAGAATGCTGCATTCTCAGTGGGATTCCTTCTATTTATACAGCCCAAAAATCTAGCCTATGGGATGGTGTTAACCACAGGTAGAGTGGGTCCTCTTACATAAACTAAGCTATATATGAAACATCTCACAGAAAGTACCAGAGATGTTTCTTTTCATGGTGACTACAAATCCTTACAAATTGTCAATCAGAGATTAATTATCACACTCGATCATAGCTATAAGAAAACTGATGAAACATTTGTTTTACTTTATAAAGTACTAATTTTTATAGAGTTAATATAGTTCAATAAACATTGTCCATAACTAAGCATCTATCATAGTTTATGCTCCCAAGATTTCATACTTTTGAAAATATATTTCAGTGTCATAAAAGAAAGAAATATGTACTCACTCTATCACTTTATGTTGCATCTTGAAAGTAAATTCAGATCCTTGATGTAGAACATATTGTGCAAACAGGACATGGTGATTTGAATGTAAATGTATGCCCCCTTCAGACTTAGGTGTTTTATTAAGCATGAAACTTGGGTTTCCAGCCATTAGGATGCAGGAGGTGTCACTAAAGGAGGATCGTAAGGCCAATCCTAAAGATTTGTTGGGGGAAAGATCTGATTCCAGGCCAAAGGTATAGACATAAGTTTGAGCCCTGATGGATTTGAGCCCTTTCTGCTTGTTGGTGTCTACTTGCTATAGTTTCTTTCTCTGTTTTGTTGTATGGAAGTAAACAGCTTTTTCCACCATTAATGGAAATTGCCCTCAATTTGTAAGCTGAAATAAACCCATTCCTCCCATAAATTGTGTCTAGTTTTGGATGTTTATCCAAGAAGCATGGAGATGTCTATGAAACAAGGGCAATTTAAAAAGCCACAGAACAACATATTTATGAACTACATCAAAAGTGTATGATAAAATACACTGGTGAACTTTGAATAAAATATTATGTGTAGAAAATTAAAGAACCCATACCATCCTTCAATTTATTCAGTTCTATTTGTTCTCTGAGTCCTTTATGTCCAGTTAAATATTTCAGAGATAAGTCATATTTTTTCAGTGACTTTTTGTGCTTTAGTTTTAATTGACAAAAATAATATTATGTTTTTTTGTGAATTGCAACATGATGTTTCATTATATGTCTCAGGGGCCTTTAAGGGAAAACTGAGATTTCTGACTTTACAACTTTTCCTTACTTCTCTCACACAACATGCATTTTATAAACCCCAGTGGAATTAATTACCTAATTATAGAGAATAAAATGGCAAGCTTTTTCAAAATCAGGAAATGAGTATCTCCTGCAGTGGAGAATTTACCTGACCACCAGAACTACACAGTATGCACCTATTAAATAAAGAAAATTAGTATGTACTTGGGAACACAAATTTAACCTGAAAATGAGTCTAACACAAATGTGCCACAATTTTAAGCCATTTCATATTCTGAGAACTAAGTATGGAACCTTTATAATGCTTAATCCTTATCCAAAACCACTTATCTAACCACTTATCCTCTCAGAAATAAGCTCCACCTTTATTGTTCTAATTATTTTCTTGGTACTATTTACATATATAGAATAATATTAAGAAATATGAAAAGGCATGAGAAGGAGACAGATGTATAATATCCAAGAAAAACTTCATTTTCAGGTGCTGTGTGTATGCATTTATAGGAGATATATGTGCTTGTAGAATATACTAGCTACATTAGATACAAGTTTTGTGTCTTCTTTAAAGAAAATGCTACAGAGAAAACATGTGGGGTAAAGATTTGATTTAAGTAGTCTCCCATAATACCACAGAAAACTTAAAAAAAAATTGTCAATTTAATCAGAAATATTTATAGAAAACCTTACAATGAAAACTTGGGAAAGTTTTAAGAGGGGCTTGGAAAAGTTCAAGTAAAGAATCAGTTTCATATCATTTTTTGACTATATGTTAAATGATTTTCTTCTTTTTGTAAGCCTCATTTGTTACTTTCTTTTTTCCCTATTATGTAAGAAGCCTCTTCTTTGCTTACAGTCATAAAGTAATAGAATTTCCTATCTATCTGAATTAAGTGAACAGAATATATTGATAGGAAATAATCATAAAGAAGTTGATGGCAATGGATTAAAGTTATAAAAGTTCTTCAATTTTTAAGGGGAAGAACAACTTTCTTTCTCCCATGAGAGGTAGAGGTGAATAAGACCAACTTGTCAGTTTCTATATTCTGTGGAGCATAAATTGGAAGGAACTCATATTTATTTCTCAATCCTGGCTGTCATGCCAACTAATATGTCACTGATAGTCACTGAGTGCTTCTAGGGTGTTGGTACCTTAGTCAAATAACTAAAGAAAACTACATATAAGTAGTTTTGTAGAAAGACACAATAAAGAACAAATTGGATAAAGGTATGAATACACTGCTGTCAAGGCAGTGGGCCACAATGATGGAGAGTACTCAAGGGATCCAGCAAGTAATTTGGTGCTAATTTTTAGAGCAATTTCAGAGGAGGATAAATTGGTTGATAGGGGTATAGTTATGATGTTCCTTTGGTTTGATTGATAGGTTTGGGCATGTGTTTACATACCCAGGAGGACTGTGAGAAAGCTATCAGTATACATGGAAAACTAATAGGCTAGGAAAAAACATCAGTCTTTCTAAGAACACTAATCTTTAGAATAACCTCGGAAACACTCATGCCCAAAGCATGTCACTCAATCTGTGACTGAATTTAATAAAATGTGAGAGAGAATTGGCCAGATACTTCACAACTATGAGATTTTAATAATATCATACTCTAAAAGTGACATTATGGAATAACTTAGAAATTTATGTGTTGAGAAACATCTTCATGTATTCTGTCTGTTCCATGCCTACACACTTAACTAGGCAAGACACGATCTTCCCAGAATTAAACTGAAATCAGGAATATTGACCATGGTCAGGAATTCCCAAACTGACTCAGATTGTTTCTGTTAGTACAATAGTAGTATTAAAACAAATTATATTGAGTTATTTGAAATAGTAAATGGAAATGCATTCATTATTGAGAGTAGCATTTTTATCATCTTGAATTTGTCAATCAGTACTGTAAAATGTATGTTTAGGGGCTGGAGGGATTGCTTAGTGGTTAAGGAATTTGCCTACAAAGCCAAAGGACCCAGGTTAGATTCCCCAGGACCCACGTTAGCCAGATGAACAAGGGGATGCATATGTCTGGAGTTCATTTGCAGTGGCTGGAGGCCCTGGCATGCCCATTCATATTCTCTCTCGCCCTCTTTCTCTCTCTCTCTCTCTGTGTCTCTCTCCCTCTCTCTCTCTCTCTCTCTCCTTCCCTCTTTCTCTGTCAAATAAATAAAAAAATATTTTAAGAAGTATGTTTAGGAGAGATAGGAATAAACGTGAGGGAGAAAACATATCACAGAAGCTCAGATACCAGATGATAGAAATATTTCAGCCCTCAAAAGGATGTTCAGTTTTCCCCATTCCATGAAAAGCAGTAACTGGAGGAAATATTTTCTGGTATTAGACTTGGTAGAAATCTGGCCTGTAGAAAGGGGAAGGAGGGATCCAAGTATGTTGGCACATGCCTGTAATTCCAGCACTTAGGATATGGATGCAGAAGGTTCAGGGCCTATGTATTTAACAAGCTGAAGGTCAGGTTCAGCAGCCTCAGTTACATCAAACCTTGTTAAAAAAATAAAAATAAAAAGTGGTAAAGTGTGTGTGAGAAGAGTTAGAAGAACATAAGAAATAGAGTTTAAAATATGTGCCATTTCAGAGGTGAAATACCTAATCTAAGGTGAAGATATTATGTGATACAAATGAGTAATTATATATTAAACAGTTTTTAATGCATGTAAAGATTTGGTAGCTGATGAATGCTCACATCATGCATAGGAATGCAAGAAATGCACTGAAAGATTTTATTCATGGTAACAGAAATGATAGTCATGAGATTGTAGGTTCAAAGAGAATTTTGTTGAGAATAAAATAATGTAAGTTTAAATTTGCCATTTCATGTCATTTATAAGATAGTCTCAATGATTTTTTATTAATGGGACAGTGATGCAAAGAGGATAGTTCAGGGCTAAAGATCAGTTAGGATAAACCTGCAGGTACCCTGCAAATGGTTCAAAATGTTTCAAAATGTGTTAAGTGTGTTAGAAGACTCACAGGTGTAAAAGCGCAACACATAGAAATGGGAGGGGAAGAGAAAAGAGGTGCGAAATAATTTCAGAGATTGAAATAGCTCAAAAACAGTGTTAAAGGGAAATTTGTGTAGTCAAGAGAGAAATTCAGTCATATCAGAAGGCAATTTCATTAGAATAAGGTAAGGGCTTGAAAACACTGTCTTGTTTTGCTTTTCTTGGTAATGATGTTTCAAGCTAAAATAAACAGATATGATAAAATTACTTGAAATTTAAAAATACTGTTTTTTAAATAACTAGTAAGCATATTGCTTAAGAGCATAATTACCAGAATTAAAGCAAGAAAAAAGAACACTAATATTTATCTTTTGCTGTACATCAACCATGCTATTCAAGTTGCACAGTTAATGACTGGTTTTCCTGCTATATCAGCTGTTTAGTTTTAAACCAATCACACACAATTTCTGTCTTTTCACTAGTATTATATTTTCCTTGACTATTTGTTTCATTTAAGCAAGAAGGTATATGATGTAAATTTTGACCGTGTTTAATATTGGGGGGATATTTTCAAACAAAACTAAATTATAAAAATACAAACTTGAATCAGCCTAATGTTTAGTTTCTTACCTAATCCTTCACAATTTTTGCACTTTTTGATGTGACTCTAAAATATCAAATAAAATAAAACAGAAAAATACTAGTGAATTATTTCTTTGAATAAAATTAATAGCTCACAAACATGCCCCCCCCCCAAGTGCCAAGTGGCTTCAGTACATGTACTGCAAATGGTAATGCTGACCTCACATACTTGATTTACTATTTCTCTTAGAACCTATATTGAGGAGGTAATACTGCTTCTGTTTACATCTTTCTACATTTCAGCCTTTTAACATATTCTATGTGCTGTACATTGTATTTCAGTTTAACATTTTCAATAATAAAATATTTTTCTTCTGGAGTTTTCTTCCTCACAATGCAATTTTACTTTTAGTTGCATTTAAAAAATATTACATGAATTGTTTGCTCTTCTCTCACTGTCACAAATATCTGAGAAAATCAATGTAAAAAGAAAGGTTTATTTCAGCTTACAGTTAGAGGAGATAGAGTCCTTGTTGGCAGGGAAAGCAAGGAGGTGGGGAAGCAGCTCCTCTCACTCACTGCACCCGCAGTCATGGAGAAGGGAGATGTCTGCTGACCTCCATTTTCTGCTGTCATGCAGGCCTGGACACCAAGCCCAAGGAACAGTGCTTCCATGTTAGGATGGGACTTCCCACCTTTATGGAGGTAATCTAGAAATCCCTCACAGATGCATACAGAAATTTGTTTCCATGGTGATTCTAAATTCTGTCAACAGCTGAGATTCATTATCATACAACATCAAACACATATATGTGATTTATCTTTTCTTCTGCCACTGAATAGTTGGTTTGGCAGTTACATTCTGGGAGAACATTGGAGAAAAAGATGTTAGGGTTCAGTTATTGACTACTCTTGAGTTCAGATATGAACCAAAGATATCTGTAAAAATTTTGTTAACCAGTAAAATTGTTAAAAGCTCTTGATAAGAAACATGAGAGAACTTTGATTTCCTCTGGACATATATATTCAATTATCCCTCATAACTTTCAATTTCTATTTTTGTTTATCCTAGCAAGTGTTAAATTTTATTATGTTTATTAAAGTTTGGAAAATAAATTGTGTTTATTATTGAAAAAGTAATCTAACATTACACACATAATTTCTAGCTCTTCAAAAGAATATATCATAGTATTTGCTTCCCTTTTGATTTCTAATACAGTGTTTATCATATTTCTTAAGCTTTTTGAGTAACTAGACTCTCCGCAAAGAAAGACAAATGAAATAATACTATTTTTGTCCATGTCTATAATAAAATCTTAATATCCTCATTATACTTATTATAAACTTAATGAAATAGATACATATAATAGGTGACCCTTTGTACTTTTGGGTATCTACTTCTTCCTTATATAAGAATACTCAATTATTATTTAATTCTTAATTGAACCCAAGAAACATAAAATAATGTACATTAATCAATCATGAATCAACACTATTGTCTTCACTTTCCACAATATTTTGTGGCTCATCCAGTACTAAGACAACTACTTTACCTACTTCACCCCATTTGATCTGCAAAACTTTCACTGGCCAAGTAGGAGCAAGTCACTATAACTTTTATTAGTGGAGAGAATTAGAATTTAAAGAACTCAGTGTCAGTGTCAAGGATTTTCACTGCCATACTTTAAGGCCTGCATCTTTATCCACTATGCTTCCATAAAAAGTACTATGAATATACAACTTGTATTTTGGTGTGAGGGAGCATAAGCAGAGCGGATATTTTGTCTCCTTCATTACAGGGGGTTGACTATTGAGTGACCAAGAGAGTGCTCTAGTCAATATCACTAACAAATGATAAGCATAAGAACAAACAGAAAAGACTGAGATTTGGGCTCCTGGTCCAGCAACACTGAAAAAATATGCAACTTTCATAGAAGCTGGGGGCTGGAAAAGCCAACTCAGTGTATGAGAAACTTCTCAAGCACAGGAAAAAAGACTAAAAAGTGTTTTAATTTTTTTTTTTTAACTTACAGCTTTCTTATTAATAAGGTTAACATAAAAGTAGAAAAATACACTTCCATACTTCTAATATTTAAATAATTCCAAAAGTCACAGATATTGCATATATGCTGTGTAAATCACCATACCTTAAGTTACCCATGGCAAATATTTAACTAAAATGTATTTGTTCATGTATGAGATTTCTTAACTTAAATTTGTAATAACTTTAGACAGAACTTGTAGCTACCAAAAAATTGCTACTCTAATTTATATCACTGTTCATAATCCTGGATTGGAATAACACTACACTCGTAATGTATAATGAAGAAGATAAAAACTCAATGGAAATACCCACAATGTTTCAATAATACAAATTCAGTTTAAGCTGGTGAGGAAGGATGAGCAGGATTATCCTTGGGAAAAGCAACATAGGACTGCAAATTTCTTTCTAATTAACAATTGGCCACATATGCTACTGTGAAGCTATAAGATTATACTTGAGTTGAAATGTTCATATAACCTAATCATCATAATGTTGTATGTAGCTCAATGGATAGATACATCATGCATTTTGTGATAATTATAATTTTAAACAATTTTACTCTATATTGAGTAAAATTGTATATTTATGGTTAAGTACCATGCATATACCTGAAAGTTATAAAAGACCACTATGTTCGTGGTTTATGCATTTAGTATGCTGTACTTTCTAAAGTGTGAATAGCACATCATACCACACACATATGCACACAATGGAAAAGCAGATCAATTTGTGGAAAATAGCCATAGCAACTTTTGTTCTCTAATACATACATATAATATACATCTATATTTATTTATGACCTACTTATGTAATAGCAGCAAATTTTCATTGCTAAACTATGGTACATTGTACAAGCATTTCCTTGTTATGTTTCTGTAAGCACAACAACACACTTGGTCATCATTATGAAAGGTATTTTAATTGTCCAACATTATGAAGGCTGGGAAGAGAAGATTAAAGTACCTTAGTGCTAAGTCTAGTGATAAATGGCTGGAGAGATGGCTTAGTGGTTAAAAATGCTTGCTTGTGAAGCCTAAGCACCCCGGTTAGAGGCTTGATTCCCCAGGACCCAAGTAAGCTAGATGCACAAAGGGGAGCACACATCTGGAGTTTGTTTGCAGTGGCTTTCTACCTCAATATCCCCAGTGCTGAGGTGTGTATCACAAAACCCATTTCAAGTGGTGCTAGAGATGAAGCCCATGGCTTTTGCATCACAGATATGAAGATGTATGTTCTTGTGTACTTGACAGGACTAAGAATCACCTGAGAGACATTATGTATATTAGGATATTCTCTAGGTAGGCCTGTAAGTGATTATCTTGGTGAGATTAATTAAATTTGGAAAACTGCCCTGAAAAATGGGCATAACCATTCTATGGGCCATGGTCCTAGATACTATGGCAAGGAGACAGCTGGCTTAGCAGTAGTGCATATCACTCGTGGCTTCTTCACTGTAGACTGAAAGGAGCCAGTTGACTTAAGGTCGTGATCATATGCCTTTTCTACTATGATTTATGTTAACCGGTAACTGTAAGGTGAAATAATCCCTTCTTCCTTAAACTTATTCTTCTTGGGTACTTGTCTCAGGAAAGTGGGCTAATATAGAAAATTGCTACCAGATATGTGGTCATTTCTGTAAGAAATCTAACCATATAATCCTTACATATTGAATTGCCAGAGGAATATTGAAGCATTTGGAACTTTGAGCTAGAAAATAACTAAAATACAAGCAGAGCTGCATGAGTATTCTGGCTTAAAAGGCCACAAAGCCAAGAGAAATGTGGACTGTGGAGTCTTGAATCATGAGATTCTAGAATGGGATAATACAATATTGGGAACTGAGGTGGAGACAGCTTATGTAATATTTTGGTAATAGTTTTTTTTTTTTTTTTTTAAGGTTACATGGGAAAATAGTTTAGCAGTTGAGGTGCTTACTTGCAAAGTCTACTGTCATAGTTTCAATTCTTTAGCTTCTCATGTGAAAGACAGTTGGGCATTTATTAGCAGCAGTAAGTAACCCTGTGTTACCATATATATGCACAATTACCCTCCCAACATACACACAGAGAGATGCTTATTAATTAATTAAAACTCTTTCTCTTCTACCCTTGTCCTGAAACCCTAAATTGAGCTGTATTTTAAAGTCATGGATTTATGTATTTGGCAGGTGAATTTGCATGGAAGAAAAGTAAGTCTGTGGCATGGTTTCTTTTTGCTAGCCTAATGCAGATCTACAAGGAAAGGGAAAAAAATACTGAACAGAAAGCTATGAAAAATATAGTTTGACACAGAAATAAATATAAGCAAAATTAAAGTTCCAGATGAGAGGTGATAGCCACTTTTGCTGCAGTTGTTAAAGAGATTATTCTATTAATGGGAAATCTACAGTCTAGACTGAGAAAGATCTCCTGATGGCTAGCTCTAATCCACTGAAGGCTTAAAATAGAAAGAAAGTTAATTCTACTGAGAGGTAAACACAGTAAGGAAGAATGCTGATGTTGGTGTCTGCTCCACAAGGGAAGCATAGAGAGGCAGCTTAATCTGTGCTCTGTGGGTACCGGGTTTCATCCCTGATAGCACACCTTGGCCTCATGGCCCACATAATACTGGTTTTAGAGGAATGAAAGCTGCAAGATGTACCAGAATTTAAGAGGTATAGACCCTTTTGTAGCCCACAATTGGTAGGAGCTTGATAATGGAGAGCAGGCTCGTTTTTGGATATGGTCCTAACTGGTTTCCTAGAACCAGAACTTATTATTACTATTGAATTATGAATATGTATGAAAATCTTCCCCCCTTTGTATGATTCCATGTTTTCCACTTGGAGACTGATAACCACCACCCTACCCTTCTGAGTGAAAACATGTAGTATTTTCTTTTATGTTCCTTGCTATTTTACCGTAATATGATCATTTCCATGTTTATCCATGCTGCAACAATATTTTATTATTTTTATGCACAAGTAGAATTCTCACATGTGTATGGTACTACATATTCTTTATTCATTATTATTAATTTGTTGATGGAATTTCAATGTATTCCATGGCTTAGCTATTGTTAATGCTACAGTGAAAAAAGTAATGCAGAATTTTTTACATATATACTTAGTAGGCTAATTATTATATAATATGGTAGTAATATTATGAGTTTGGTGTGAAACTATAAATATTATAAAATGTTCTCATATATAAACATTTCATTGAGTTGCAAATGTTCTCTTCTCACTTCTTCAGTAACTCTTATATATGATCATCTTGTTGGGGGAGGTCAGAACATTTTTTTTTTTAAGTTTTGTCAGGAAACTTTATACAAAACTGTCTCCAGTTTATGGGTGCTGTCTTCAAGTCTACCATGCATCAGGTCCTATCTTCTCTGTCTTTTTTTCCAAGTGTATAAAAATACTACATGTCAGTCACTCAACCATTGGGATCATATGAAGCTGAAGAGTTTCTTTACTGACAAGCATATAATAAGCAAAGCCAATAGAATACCCACAGAATGGGAGAAAATATTTGCAGGTTATCCAACTGATAGAGGCCTTATCTCTAGAATTTACAAAGAACTCAAAAGTCTAAACAATAAGAAGACAAATACCCCACTCACAAAATGGGGCACAGAGTTAGACAGGCAATTCACAGAGGAAGAGATACAAATGGCAAACACACACTTAAGAAAATGTTCATCATCCCTAATCATCAGAGAAATGCAAATTAAAACAACTATGAGATTCCACCTTACCCCAATAAGGATAGCCAACATCAAAAAGTCAAATGAAAATAAATGCTGGCAAGGATGTGGAGAAGCAGGGACACTCATTCACTGTTGGTGGGAATGCAGGATGGTACAACCACTTCGGAAAGCAATATGGAGACTCCTGAAAAAGCTGACTATAGAAATACCAACAGACCCAGTTATACTCTTACTGGGCATCTACCCTAAAACCTTCAAACCAAAGGCCAGAGAGATTTGCTCAACCATGTTTGTAGCGGCTCAATTCATAATAGCTAAAAGCTGGAATCAACCCAGATGTCCATTATTAGAAGAATCGATAACAAAGAAGTGGTATATCTACACAATGGAATTCTATACAGCAGTAAGAAAAAAAAGAAATTTGAGGAAAAATGGTTGAACCTGGAACAGATCATTCTCAGCGAACTTACCCAATCACAGAAAAAAAATCGACACATAATCTCACTCATCTACAACACCTAACCTGAATCTACCCAAGATACCTTACATACCCAGCAACCACCTCGTGGACTAGACAATAGGATGGATGGGAGGGCAGGGAGGTCAACGAAGGGTGGAAGACAGTAATCCGGACCCAAATGGCAATGGTACCATAAAATTCTACTTCCTAAAAGACAGACCAAATGGCTGAACCTTCACTAGACCCTTATAGGAAACACCTGAACCACAAGACACTGGAGAGGATAGGATCAAGACTAGCCTAAATCTCCTACATCTTCCCTCCCTCCCTCCCCCCATCCCCCCTCTCTCTCTCTCCTCTCTAACTCTTGTATATTAGTTATGTTCTTCCTCAATTTCTTAGTGGGCACTGACCTGTAACCCCCACTTCCAGGTTGGGCCTACAATCCACAATGAGCTTTTGATCAGAGAAACCTACAAGATTCCCAAAACAATGACAGACTTCTGTCAGAGTACTTGATAAACCACCAAAGGCCAGTGATAAGACCCTATTGCTGAAGACCCCATACGCAGCTGACACGTAAAATGGAATGACATGGCTGGAAGCCAGGAAAGAGTCAGTCCCCAAACAGTCAGTGTGTCTAGTGCCAGAAGGTGCTACATAGGCGACTGGGGGAAATGACCAAGATCTGTCCAAGCAACTCATTGTTTAAACCTAATTAGCCACAAATAACCTGATGTGATGCCCACACAAGTGCAACAGTGGTACACAGCCATGGTGAGGAACCAACTGCTCTTGATTTGGCTAACTGATCCACTCAGTGGTACTAGACCCATAGCTGGAGCTGGGAAACAAGTCAGAACCATACCCAAACACAAGCCCACTCTACAATATCAAGGTGCCATCAATCACAGGGTATAAGAGGGCCTACACCTATCAAACTGTCTAACAAAAATAAGTGTCATCTTAATTTTCCAAGTGCTAACTTACTCTCCATTGGAGAATCTGCCTTTCTTTTCCAGATAGATGCAGATTCTAAGGAGAGAGCTGCCCCAACATACCTCAAAAGGGGCCCAACTGAAACTAAAGACAATTGGCAAAACAAGCAAGGGTGATGTTTTCCTGTGAACCGGATACCAGCACAAAGGGGAAGGAGACCAACGCAGAGAAAAATCAACTCCTACCAAATCAGAGAGCCAGAGCCTCAGAGGCCCCCAACACCTTAGCACTGAAGCAGACCAAAAATGAACCCAACATGGTTCAGGGAAATTTTGAGGAAGAGGGGGCAGAAAGAATGTCAGAGTCACATGTTGGGTCATGATTTGCAGAGACATTTATCATACCAATAACTGGGGGCTAACTCCACAATCCATGACCCATTTACATCAACAAGGAGGGTCCAGTGGGAGGGGGTAGATCACAGATGAGCCTAAACAATGATACCAAGCTGCCTGTTTTTACTGAAAAGAAAACTAATAAATTAAATTAAAAATAAAAAAATAAAAAATAAAAAAAAAAATAAAAGAGAGACTGATGGAGAGGGGAAGTGGATATAAAGGACAGTAGAGTTTCAAAGGGGTAAGTAGGAGGAGGGAGGGAATTATCGTGGATATTGTTTATGATCATGGAATCTGTCAATAAAAAATACTTAAAAAAATAAATAAAAATACTACATGAAATTCCAGGAACTTGGGAACAAAGACACATAGTTTTCCATTTTTCAAGTGTTATCTCTATATTGTTGGATACTAACTGATTATTATTATTTATGTACACAGTGTGTATACAGTTATATTATTACCATCCTTAGCCTTCTCTCTCTGCAGGTACGCTCTTCCTTGGGGAACCTGCATTGTGGGGGTAGCCATCAGTTATGGGGAAGAGGCAATATCTCTGTATAATTTGCCAATACTTGGCTCTAACAATCTTTCTGCTCCCCTTTCACATATTCCCTTGATCCATGTTGGGTTTGTTTTAGGTCTACTTCATTGATGAAGTCTTGGGAGCCACTGTGTCTCTTGATCTCTGGTTTGGTAGGAGTTGAGTGTTCTCTGTGTCTATCTCCCTCATTGTGCAGGTACCAGGGTCACTACTATGAAAGAAGCACTTTCGCTCATTTCCTCAATTATTCTATGGATTCAGCTGGGGCCCTGGTGAGGTGTGATGGGCTGATTCTTTCCTCAGTGATCTGCATCCATCTGAAAAAGAGAAGCAGTTTCTCCATTGCAGAGTGAAGTCAACACCAGATAAATGGGGTAACCAATATTATTTTAGAGAGAATTTAAGTGGTGTAGACCCTTTGTAGCCCACAATTGGTAGGAGCTTGATAATGGAGAGCAGGCTCATTTTTTGATATGGTCCTGACTGTTTCCCTGAACCAGTTATGGGTTCTGTTCCACTAAGTGGATCCATTAGCCAAATCAACAATAGCTGGTTACCCACCATGGCTGAATGCCACTATTGCACTTGTGTGGGCATCATTTCAGATTGTTTGCTGCTGAGTATCTTAGACCATGAGTAACTTCGACCAATTTTGGTCATTTTCCTTCAGTTACTCATATAGCACCTTATGGCACTAGATAGATAAGCTAAGTGTCTGGAGACTGACTCTCTTCCAGATTCTAGCCAGTTCACTCCATTTTCCATATCAACAGCATATGGTGTCTTCAGCATTGGGGTCTTACCATGAACCTCTGGTGGGTCATCAAGTACTCTGACAGAAACATGTCTTCTTTTTGGAAAACTTGTATATTTCTCTGATCAATAGCTGATTGAGGATGTTAACTGCATGCTGGCACTGGGAGTTACAGACCAGCACCAAGGAAAATAAGGAAGAAAAAGATAGGTAATATAAAATAGCAAGAGGGAGAGAAAGAGAGAGAGAGAAGATGAGGAGAAGAAGAAGAGAAGGAGGAGGAGGAGAAGAAAGAGGAGGAGGAGAAAGAAGAGGAGGAGGAAGAGATTAGAATAGTCTTCATCATACACTCCACATGGCCCTGTGGTTCAGGTGTTCCCTATAAGGACGTGCTGATGGTTTAACCTTTTAGTCTGTGGGGCAGAAGGGCAGGGCAAGTGTGGGGCCAGGGGGCACAAAACTGGACCCAAATGACAATGGTACCATAAAATTCTGTATCCTAAAAGATCATGTTAGTTCTTTCACTATGGTATTATGAAAGATTCTGAATAAACTCAGTTAATTGCCTCTTGATTGATTATTTTTCAAAATGTCCTTGTTTATTTCTTCTGTATTTATATACCTTCCAAGTAATTTTACAATTGATTTTTATCTAATTCTGTGAAGAATATCATTGATGCTTTTACAAGTATTGTATTACATATATAGATTGTGTAATACATTCAATTTAACAATATTTAACCTGGCACTATATGCAAAGAAGAAAAAATTCTCTGTTGTGTCCCTTCAATGGCTTTCATCAATGATTTATAGGACTCTGATAATATCATTAACCTTTTCAATATAGATGTGAAAAGATCTTTGAAATTTATTTCATTGCTATTTTTATTTATTTATTTTTTAATTAATTAATTATTTATTTATTTGAGAGACAGACACAGAGAGAAAGACAGATAGAGGGAGAGAGAGAGAATGGGCGCGCCAGGGCTTCCAGCCTCTGCAAACGAACTCCAGACGCGTGCGCCCCCTTGTGCATCTGGCTAACGTGGGACCTGGGGAACTGAGCCTCAAACTGGGGTCCTTAGGCTTCACAGGCAAGCGCTTAACCACTAAACCATCTCTCCAGCCCCATTGCTATTTTTAATGAGACTGATTATTTCATTTTATTGTACAGCACTTATTTTTGGTGCACACTGATGCTAGTGGTTTTATTGTACATTGATTTTATATTCTGCAACTTTAGTTAGTTAACTTGTTCATTAACTTAAATGAATGGTTTATTTTTTAACAGAGTTTACTATTTCTTATATACAAAATGAGTCCATACCTACAATGTACCATTTGACTAGCATTTTTTCCCATGCAAATGTCTTCAACTTCTCTCTTGTACTTAGCAGCATTGGTAGGTCTTCCAGTAATTTGTATGCAAAAAGTGGGCAAAAGTGGGCATTTTGACTTGTTCCAAAACTTAGAGAGGAAACAAGTAATTTTTCCCTATTAAGAATAAAGATGTTTGGCACATCCCTGATACTGAAAACCTAAAACAAGGGTAGTCATGAGCCCTAGGGGTGTAACATCTGCTGCTGTCTGGCTAAATGTATATACTATGCTCATCAAATTGCCCAGTAAGCACTTCTCTTAATGTTCATACCCTTATATTAATATTACTCTCACTTTTGATAAAGAATCTTCTCTTTGCAGATGGCAGTGTCCTTGGGATGATTCAGAAGGCATTATGGTGCTGGAAAGAAGTGACAGGATTGCTCAGTACTGCAATATCTCTACCATACCTTCCAAGGCTCAGGGTCCATTGTGGAAGAGATGGCGGGAAGAATGTAAAAGCCAAAGGAAGGGTAGGGCTTCTTACAACGTGCTCCCCCCCAACACAAAATGGCCTGGATATCCATGACCTCACAGTGCCTAACACTTCCTACACAAGACCATCATCATAGGAGTAAAAGATCATGACATCAAAATAAAAGAGACTGATTGAGATGGGGAGGGGATATGATGGAGAATAGAATTTCAAAGGGGAAGGTGGAGGGGAGGGTATTACAATGGGATTTTTTTATAATCATGAAAAAGGTTAATAAAACAATTGAAAAGAAAAAAAGAATAATGATGTTGGGGTTAATATTATATGCAAAGCCTCATGTAAAGTACACGCCATGCACATAATAGGTTCAGTATGTCATGAAAGACTACTAAATTGTTTTCAATACCATTTCTCTACATAGTCAAATGAGTTCGAGTTGTTTCCTTCCTTCTGCTTGGAAGAAATTCCACTTTGTCATAGTACATGATCATTTTTATTTTTTATTATTTTATTGTTATTATTATTATTAACAACATATTTTGTATGGATACTTCATTGTTGCTACCCGCTTTTCCCTTGTCCTGGTCCCCATTCTATTGGGCATCCTCCTCAGTGGGGTTTCAGGTATTCCCTGTGGGATAATGGTTTATATGTTCTAGGAGCAATAGTCAGGGTTTTTTTTGTTTTGTTTTGTTTTGTTTTGTTTTTTTGTGGTAGGTGGGGAATGTGTAAATCCTTCCTAGCATAAGAATGTTGCCACTGGGGCATGGTTGGAAAATAGGAAATTAGGGATGTACTTGGGTAAAGAAAGGATCCCTCATCCCTGTTGGCCAAAACTCATGAACATCTTACAAATGTGATCATGAGCCTGGAGTATGCATGTTTTAAATTTTAATAGCTCAATAAAGTAGTGTTTCCTTCAAATCTTTTGAGCCACTATATTTTATTCTATCATCCTGGAAAATTGTACAATAGACGTCAGCAAAAATTTATAATCTCATTTTGATAAAAATGAATATATTAAAATATTTTGCATGATCATTTGAACAATGTATCCAAAGAATTTTAAAAAGCAGATATATATATATATTGACATATATATTTTTTATTAAGACACATGAGACAGATTTTTCTTTTTCTTGAGAAGCCCTGGCCACTCTAAGACATGTTGGTTATGTTTCCCATTCTCTCTATTTTTAATGCTATGCTTAGGGAAGTATAGGATTATACTCTTTCAAACCAATGCTATTCCTTATTTATGCTATTTTGTGGACACTGCACCACATGTATATAATATGACATTTCTCCATTATTCTAAGGCAAAATTTCCTCCCAAAGTTTTATGGCATCATAATAATTAGAAATGTATGAACTTTTATTGACATTAAAACAATTCTTTGATACCCAGAAAAGTGAAAATAAAAAAAATGTCAAGGTTCTGGAGTGGATGTAATTTAGTTGGTGGCATGCTATTTGCTTACCATTCGTGTGTTTCTGGGATTGAAGAGTCATTACCATCATAATAAATAAAACTATACAATATTAATCATAGTTCTAAATAATTCAGAAGATTTTCCATATAACTAGTCTCCAATACCCTGTTGCTAACTGAAAATTCTAATGTGAGACTTGTAATAACCAAATGAAGAAAATATGAAAATGTTTTAATATCATCAATGCCTCCAATTGCCATTTAGAATAAGAGTCCCAATCTTTGCTGGCTACTTTATACTGAAGTTTAATTTCATTGTGGTTGTCCATATGCATGAAGAAATAACCTATTGTAAACACACTGAGGGAAAGTTTAAAAAAAAACACTTTGAAAACATCTGCATGAAAATAGTTTTAACTTATCAGTTCTCATATTCACAAGAATATGGGGAAAGATCCTCAAGATTCCTTTTGAACAAGAACCTCACTTTGTTCCTTCCTATTCAATAATTACTTGTTTCCCATTACCATTTCTTTGTTTGCATTGCCTATATTTATTTTTAATCTTTTGCACAAGAGAAATAAAGTGGTATTTTTACAAAGTAAGGGTGTATATAATATATTGCATATGCATTGTATGCTGTAACAAGATCTTAATTAAATGCAGATTATATCATGGTCATTTGACATTATGTAAGACCTTTGTCTAAATATTTAGGATAATTCTTGGGCATGTTTTAGCAAAGCGAATTTTGAGTGCAGAGGAAATCCATTATGATGGAACTAGTCTGACGGATGAAGAAGTGGATCAGAGAGCCAGAGCCTCAGAGGCCCCCAACACCTCATCACTGAAGCAGACCAGAAATGAACCCAACATGGCTCAGGGAAATTTTGTGGAAGAGGGGGTGGAAAGAATGTCAGAGCCACATGTTGGGTCATCATATGCAGAAACATTTATCGTACCAATAACAGTGGGCTAACTCCACAATGCATGACTCATATACCTCAACAAGGAGGGGCCAATAGGGAGGAGGTAGGTCACAGATGACCCTAATAATGGTACCAAACTGCCTGTATTTGCTGAATACAAAACTAATAAAAAGAAAAAGAAAAAATGTGGATCAGGTTGTTTCAGTACTGACTTAAGAACTATAGTCATGTGACTTTTTCCTGATTTATTCACAGTTAACTATTGAGAATTAAATTGGAGATATAAAGGAATAATAAAACTTGTTCAGGGCTGGAGAGATGGCTTAGTGGTTAAGCGCTTGCCTGTGAAGCCTAAGGACCCCGGTTCGAGGCTGGGTTCCCCAGGTCCCACGTTAGCCAGATGCACAAGGGGTGCACGCGTCTGGAGTTCGTTTGCAGAGGCTGGAAGCCCTGGTGAACCCATTCTCTCTCTCTCCCTCTATCTGTCTTTCTCTCTATGTCTGTCGCTCTCAAATAAATAAATAAAAAATGAACAACAACAACAAAAAAACTTATTCATTTAAATTGTCAGAATGTCATGAAATTGCCTAAATTATGACCATGGAATAACTCATTCTTCAGTCAAAATGTATTATAATTACTTTTAGTTTGCATAATACAAGCTTGAGACTTCAAAATTAATTAATTATTTCCTAAGATAATATTACAAAAAGTAAGGATTATTAAATAAATAGTAAGCATAAAGTTTCCTCTATTGGTAAATTTTGTGACTATTTCGATTTCTTTTTCTTTTAAATTTTCAATGGCATATCATTTGTAATAAATATATGTAATGTGAACAATATTTCAATATTTACAAATGGCATAACTGAAACATAATCAGCTTTTTTCTGTATATTTGATAGTGAAATAATATTATTAGCGAAAAGACAGGGAGAAGACATTATAAAGAATTAGCGAGGAATGTGGGATCAGATTCCCTTGCAATACAACAAGTAAAGAGCTGCTGAAGGCTTTCAAAACCGGCGGCTCTCAGAACAGTGCCTAATGGAATGTGGATGATTAGACAAAGGAAGATGAGGCAGGTCAGGAGAGAAGATGGTAAGTCCTCAGCTGAAATTCCTTCCCGTAAGTCAATGATGCTATTGAAGCTACGCAGACACAGTAACACCCTTGGAAATCAAGATGCTGGTCAAAATATGCTGATTATTCATTACCTGACACTCATTTCGGGATAGCCACTGATGGGCATAATTCAAGTACATTTAGAAACACAGCATACTTTAGTGTTAAACAGACTGAAAACATTAACATTGTATCCTTTTCTCACACTAGCCCAGGCTGGTTTGGAATTCACTATGTATTCTCGGGGTGGCCTGGAACTCTTGGTGATCTTCCTACCTCTACCTTTTAAGTACTGGGATTAGATGACAGCACCACCACATCAAGCTCAAAATTGTATCTTGCCCAGCATGGTGGTGCTTACCATTAATCCCAGCAGTACAGAGGCAGAGGTAGGAGGATCACCAAGAGTTCCAGGCCGCCCTGAGACTACAGAATGAATTTCAGGTCACCCTAGGCCAAAGTAAGATCCTACATCAAAAACAAACAAAAATCAATAATAAAAATCAAAAAGATTACATCTTACTCCAGAGCCAAATGAAGTGACACACACACACACACACACACACACACACACACACACACACATGTATAATCTTAAACCCACTTATGAGAGTCAAGGAGAAAAGGCACCTTATCTTGGGATGTTTCCTTTCCCACCATTTTGCCTTTGGCATTGATATAGTATAAATTGAGCTTAATTTAATACTGACATAGAATTAAATATTTACATTAAAAAATATCAAAGTATGAGCATTTCAGTGGAAATGCACAAAATTATTTTAGCTTGCAAATAGCTAGGCCTCAAAAAATTCTTATTAAGTCTTTGTTCTTTGGTAAAATATGATGTTATTGGGAGATAGTCTCTTAAATATCATCAAACTATATGTGAATATTAACATGGTAATGAATAAAGCTCTCATTTCTATAAAAACACCATTTACTAGAGAAATTTAAAAATACATAAGTATCTGAATGAAAAATCAACATTGATTACTTGGCTCATAAGAAATAGCTCTCAGCAGCTTCATTAATAATATCCCTGTTATACTCAAAATCATTTCTAAAGTACTTATAGTAGATGTTTTTCTTGCAACTGTCACCATCCTAAAACCATCTGAGATGATGTTTAATATGGTTTCTTATCACACTGAAAGGTCCATTTTCTGGAACAACAAAGTTTATTGTGATATTAATGCTTTTATGTTTAAAAGTTAAACATCTTTTTCAGTATTCCATTTGCTACTGGATCTGTTATTTACATTCAATTCACTACAACAGAATTTATATGGTAATAAAATGTCATAAAAGTTAACAAAATTTTTATTATAACTATGTATTGAATTTCAACATAAAGAAGTAAATTACTAACTTTTTAGTGTTACAGTATAACCATAGATTATAAATTGTAACAGCTATTTCATTGAAATAGATCATGAAACTTTTGGTATAACGTTTGACCTTTAACAGTAATTTATACTTTGATATGGTCAAAATATTGCCTTAGTCAAAACTGAAATTTAAAAATCACATTATACATACATATATATATATATATTTATATATATATATAATTGTGAAATATACTTGATAAAATCTAGTATCTTTGGTAATATAGGTATTTTTTCAGTAAACATGGTATTTGCAAATGGGCATCATAATTCCTTTTATAAGATCTTAGCAACAGTTCTCTCAGACTCTAATTTCCCCATAGATCAACACAGAGATTAGATGATATGTGCACATATTATGTAGGTGTTTGCATCACTGAGGTGAACTTTGAAATCATGAGTGTGACAGGGTTTGGTTGTTGTTTATTTGTTTTAGTGGCCCACAGAGTTTAATTAAGGCTGCTTGATTAAGCATAGATGGGGAAGTTATTTATTGGAAAATAGACAATTTTAGCAGTGAACAAATCACTGAAGAAAATGGGACCCCCTCCCTGCAGAAACTATTAGTTGATAATAGTTCCATCAGTGATGAATGAGGTCTAAGGAAGGCCTCTCATATCTGTACTGGAATCTTGATGGGATCAATCTTGTTCAAGGTTTGCAAAGAACACCATAGGTGCTGTGGCGTTCATGAATCCAACAGTCATGGCAAGTCCAAACGACAAAATTTCACACAATTCTTCCTCTGGCTTTTAATCCTTCCCATAGCCTCTTCTGAGATGTTTCCTAAGTCATACAGGAGATGGTACTATAGATATCCTATGTAGTGCTGAGAACTCAAAACTTACATATTCTCAACACTTTGAACAGTTACATTTCTGTGCATTAATGGCTATTCATTCCAAAAAGCACCTTCTCCACTGAAGGCTAAGATTAGCAATGATTTGTGGGGATAAATGTAAACAGAGGAAAAACAGTTTGATAACATGCCCATTTATCAAAGCCTCAGAAGAAGGCACTGTCTTAGAGATTATCTCTTCTGGTCATGGGCTTTTGACCAGGATGGTAGTATCAGACATGAATTCCCTCTGTGGTACAGGTTGCAAATCCAATTAAAACAATGTTGACTAACTTCTATAGCACTCATGCCAATATTAAACCAGTGGGCACGTCTTGCCTGGAAGATCACTACTGTAGAATTGGAGTTCCACAGCTGGAAAAGATCATGGGTAACTTTTCTTCCTGAGCAGCCTGCATATTACTTTCTAGTACTATGAAATCTAGCCAGGAGGGAGAATGCTTCTAGCTCAGTTCATCCTGATTACTCTATGTCCTTTACCCAAAGTGTATGTTGTCTTCCGCTATGTAGTCATAGCATCTAGCTTGGGTGCTGAACCAAAAGCAATGGCAGTACTCTGTATTGGTTGGAGGACCTTTGGTTCCTCTCTTACCAACTATTGAAAGGGAGATATCCCATACCTGGCACTGTAATTTTGATCTATAATATAAGTCTTCTGGAAGTACCCTTATCAACCCATGAGGGATATCTCCATTCAAATTTTTTCATGTGTGTTATGTGTTCTCTCATATGTATGTGTGGTACATGCATCATGTACGTGCAGTTACACTCAGAAGAAGGTGTAGGCCTGAGGAGAATGTTAAGTGTCCTTCCTATATTGAAAATCCATGTATTTTCTTGAGACTGAATCTGTCAACATGGAGCTGTGTTTTGACTAAGCTCCAGTAGATTCTCTATCCACAGGACTGGAAATATAGAGATGTATGGCGACACCCAGTTTTTTACATTGTTCCTGAGGGATCAAATTCAAGCAATTTTAGGCCCGCTCAGCACCTTATCTTTACCATTAGTGAACGTACCCACTGATCTATCTACCTTTTGCATTCGATCCTTTTTTTTTCTTTTTTTCATGCAGTGCTCCTGTACTGATCAAACCCTAGGCATTGCCTATGGCATGCATACATACTATACCTCACCTATGTTCCAATCACTGTGATATTTTCTTTGCACCATAAAGCTATGGATCTATGGATCCCATAACAGTTTTATTTTCTCTAAAACATTTTAAAACTGCACTCTTAACATGTTACACCAACTCCAAATTTAGAGGTTGCATATGAAAAATAATTTACCTGTCTATATGTCTGTATCATTTCATAAAACAGTGATTTTACTTGAAAATTAAATTCAGCAATTACAAAATGTAGTAATTTCAACAATCTATATCAAATGATATCGATATTAGCTTAGATAATGAAAACATAAGTAAGCTAGGTGTGGTGACTCACATCTATAAACATCATTCAGCGCCTTTAGATAGGAGGAGTACAGCATGGGTTTCAGGTTAGCATTGTATAGCATGAGACATTGACTTGAAAAAGAGATGTACACTTACAAATCCATTCATAGTTTTCTGTAGATAGGAGTTTATTTTCTTACAAGATAAAAGCAAAATATATACAATTATAAAAGAAAACATCTTAATATCACAATAGATACATACTTAATTCATTCTGGCCAGAAATTGCCTAATTTTTTATATATTAAGAAATGTATCACATCTATATTATCTGAACAATAAAATCTTGAGAAATGGAGGGGATTTTGAATAGATTTTCTTTTAAATTCTACAACCAGGACAAGTAAAGTAGAAAATTGTACATAGATAAGTAAATCAAACAAACGAAGAGCACCAATTAAAAGTAACTTCTTAATACAAAAATAATGCTGCCCTGGGTTTGCTTCTGCTAGTGAACTGCTGTCATGTTCACAACTATGCAGGAAGGTGAGCTGAAAGGATATTTTATAAATAAGGAAGGACATACTACCACCTAGTGGTTTTCTGTGTTGCTCAGGAGTAATACTTTCCTCTGAAAATACAAAAAAAAAAAAAAAAAAAAAAAAAAAAAAAAAATGACTGCAGATCTATTAGGCTGCTAGGCTGAGGCAGAATATTTGAATTAAACAAGTTTAGTAAATAAGTTCTTGTAATGATATAATAATTAATAAATTATACTTAGGCATCATGCATCATATTGCTCTGACCTTATAAATTTAAAATATTTTTCAAAAACAAAAATGGTAGATATTACTATAAAAAAAACTCCTCAAAATCTAAACACCCTTCAACAAATACAACATAAAATCAAATAAACTAAATTATTTCGTGAATTAGATGGCAATTGATTACCAAATGATGTCTTTAGGCTACCTATTAATCTAACCAAATAAAAATCTTTATTTTCATATTGTTACAATATGGAAATAAGAAAATAACTGTATTGATAATTAATAATAATGAAATGAAATTTCATTATTAAAACTCAAATGAACCTCTTAAGGATAAATTATTAGAAGATCATGGAGGAGCACATGTTTGAGAACAAAAGGATACATTTAGGAAAATATTTCTGATTAATCAATTTGCATTTTATTGTTTGATACATAATAAATATTTTCTGTGCCTTTTCTTTTGTATTCAAGTGTGTTTACATTTGTTTGTTCTCATTTTTCCAGTGTTGTAGGGTAACAGACATAATTTTAAATACTTACTGTAACTGGACCTTTAATTTAATGTTTATAACTCATAGATCTCATTACTATATATGGAGCGATTATATTTTTTAAAATGAGATTAATTAAAATATTAAATTAAATTATTAAAATTATTGAATAACATTTCAACATTTAAAAGTTGTCTGTAGTTTTCCATGACTTTTTATATATAAAATTATAATAAAATGAGCAAGTGATTATGTGTTTTTATTGATACATAAATAGTTACTCAAAAAACTATCAAAAACCAGTAACCTGCCACACCCTTATTGGATAAAAGTCTTATTTTTTTCATGGCATATTGCGGGTTTTAATGTGCACATAGAGTCTAGTGTAAGAAAAGTAGACATCAAAGGCAAACTGATTAATTTATTCATTAATTCATCAAATGAATAATGAATGTATTCTAAGGGCCATCCCATATGCTAGGAGTTTGGGGTGCCAGAATGAAATATTGAATCAAAGTGTCAGTTTCTGATCTTTTGAAATTATTTTCATTCCAAGTCAGAGAAGTGTAAGATTAAAAGTGGATGGCTTTGGACTTGGGAGAAGTACCTTCTTTGGGAAAAGCATCTTATCTACAGGAAAGACATGCACATTTCAAAGAAAAGGGCGTTCTGTGCTCCAGACCCTGCACAAAGGTAAGGGGAGTACAGTGAGGGAAAAAGTGACAATCACATATTTTACAATCCTGACATGATACAAAACGTACATGCCAGTTACATGGTAATCTTACCCTTCCCTTGGAAACTCATTTAAGTAATGGAATAATATTTTGTCATTTACAGGCTAGTTGATTTCAGGCTGAATTCCACTGAGTACCCTTATCCAGACTTGTGCACTGATGAAGCAAAAAACACGGGCATAGGTGTGAGTGAGGAGATTGGTACATCAACGTCAAAGATAAATAAATAGCAAATTCAACACCTATCTTCATAAATACTAGACTAAACTTAAGGGAAAAAGACATCTTGAGAAAACTGGAAAATTTAACTATAAACAGTTACTGAAATTTGCAAAATAGACATTATAAACAAGAATGTGGGATTCATTAAGAATTGTCTCATGACGAATGATGATGTCTCATTAAGACTGCTCTCTCTATGTAAATATGTAAGAACATATACTTATACTAGCAGCATATATGTACATATGTGATTGAAACCAAAAAGCCCAAGGAAGAATGCAATCACTAATTTAGGAAAGTTGACATGTATGGGCTTTGATGTGCTTCTCTTACAAAATAGAGGTGAGATCTATGAACAAGATTGTACGACTTTACCTCACAGTTCATTGGAACTCTGGATAATTTTTGTTTAACTTTTATTTATCCAGTGCATTATTTTTAGTATACTGACTTTGTATTCAGGCTCATTTACCATTCACAGACTATCAAAAAGGTAAAAGTATCAGAGAGGTTCTACATGAGAAATTAAAGTTCATACTAAAAGTTTTCACAAAACTGTGCCCCTTCATAGTCCAATTACAGAGCTCCCATTGATGTATGCTATCCACACACCATATTTCACTATTTTTCAGGGGATGCTTACATTTTTAATTGCAGTCATTGCCAGAATATGTGCTATTATCTCAATATGATTTTACATGCTTCTCTGTTGAACTGAACACCAGCATGCATTTATTAATATTTGCTTGTACTTTGTGGTGAAATGCTTTCTAGAAAGAAAATAATAATAATAAGAGAAAAAATACTGAGGCAGCCATTGTCATTGAATTTTTTTTCACAGCCACTACCCTAAATATTAATGGCCTTAATTCACCCATCAAGAGACACAAGCTAGAAGGATGGATCATAAAATTAGACCTCTCAATCTGTTGTTTTCAAGAAACCCACTTGACCACCAAAGACAGACACCTCCTCAGGGTGAAAGGCTAGAAAAAAAAAATATTCCAAGCAAATGGGAATAAGAAACAAGCAGGCATAGCTATATTAATATCATATAAATAGACTTCAAACCAAAAATAATCACAAAGACAAAGAGGGGCACTTCCTACTTATCAAGGGAACATTCCACCAAGAAGATATTATAATCGTAAATCTGTATGCACCAAATACAGTTCATAAAGCAAAACCTACTTGACAATAAAACAGAAACAACCACCAACACCATCATAGTTGGGGACTTCAGTGCACCATTATCAGTAATAGACAGATCATCCAAAGGAAACTCATCAGGGAAGTAAGAGAGCTCAACAAAACCATGAATCACTTAGACCTAATGGACATCTACAGAACATTCCCATCCCAAATCCACAGACTACACATTCTTCTCAGCAGCCCATGGAACATTCTCTAAAATAGATCATATACTGGTTCACAAAGCCTGTCTCTGTATACTCAGGAAGATTGACATAATTCCTTGCATGATGTCATTGAAACTTATTTCATACATTTTTCTTAGTTTTTGTTATAATACTTTTCAAAAAATTAAATATATTCACAATATTACAGATTATACTAATTTGAAAATAAAATTTATAATTTTAATTACTAATGTATGCAATATATTTAAATTGAATTATATTGAGTCATCTTTAAAGATTCATTTATTCCTAACCATAAAACTGGGGTCTTTTTGATTGTTCTAGGTATATAATTATGTCATTTGTTATTGAGTTTATTTATTTATCTTGATTTTACTGATAAGAAATTGCAATTTTAGGTGAAATAAATAGAAATATTTACACAAATAAAATGGATACAGTCATATGAATTTTAAGTCCTTCAACCTTGATAGCATCTACTAATTAAATCATAAATACAGATATGTGATTGGTTTCTCATAGATCAAATATTTTAACCAAGTTTTAAATTGTGTTACCTGCTTTTAAATTTGTTTTTAATTTTTTTTTTATTTGAGAGACTGAGAGAGAAAGAAAGAATAGGCACACCAGGACCTCCAGCTGTAGCAAAGTAACTCTAGACACGTGTGCCACCTTGTACAACTGCATTAAGTGGATACTAGAGCATCAGACCTTGGTGCTTTGGCTTTGTAGCAAGTGCCTTAACCATGAAGTAATTCCTCCCAGTTTTGTTTTGTTTTTTTTTTAATATATAATTGACGTCCAGAAATAGTCTCATATATGTGGAGAAGGGAGAGAAGCGGAGGGGAGGGGAGATGCAGAGGAGAGAAGAGAGAAGTGGTATAGAGTCTTTCTGACCTTATAAATTATCAGTGTGGACACAGTGCTCTACTCTCATCCAATCAATGGCCCCACGCGTGACAGTATTGGGCTATTTAGAGTTAAGAATGTAGCCCAAGACAAAATAATTTACTTACTAAAACATTAACAGCTTTTCTATTTCTTCTTTTGTAACTTGAATTCATGGTTCCCCAACATTAACTTTGTAAGTAATTTTACAATGTCAAAGATTGCAAAGAAGTATGTAATCCTTTGAATATTTCCTTGCATTTGTTGAAGTTAAACATAACCAGTTCTTAATGTGGTCTAGCAATGTTAAAAAAAATAATATCCCAGAAGTAAATAGTTCAGAAACTTCTTTTTTAATTCATTTATTTATTTGCAAGGAGAGAGTAAGAGAAAGACGAAGAGAATAGGCATACCAGCGCCACCAGCCACTGCAAATGAATTCCAAATTCATGTGCCACTTTGTGCACCTGGCTTTATGTGGGTACTAGGAAATCAAACCTGGGCAGTCAGGGTTTTCAGGCAAGCACCTTAATCGTTGAGCCATGATTACAACTCCCACTTCAGAAGTTTTAAATTGTGCATTACTCCAGGTGTCATGATGCCACCATGTGCAATGTGGCCTCATCCATCTAACGTGTGACATTAATGGAGCACACAAGAACCGAGTGCTGCCAATTTTCATTTAATGGCTGTCACAATTACTAACCACTGTACCAGAATTGTAGGATTTTCATTCAAGTAACACAGAAAGTAATAGTAGCCATGCCCATAACTCAGACATTTCAATGAGAATTATACAGGACTTCTTTTAAGTGGAAAAATAAAATCTTGACATCATGTTTCCATTTAAGCATAAGTTGCAAAGAGTAACAGTAATTCTTACTGATCCTAATTTACAAATTATGTTCCAGAATAGGTATGAATCTATAGGGAAAAGATTGTACAATCATTTGTCACAGAAAGGTATTCTCACCAATGGCATACCGTATACACTAAGGCTGTCTAATAAGAATAATTTCCCTCCTGGTAGCATCTATTTGTGTGTGTGTACTCTTGGTTGTTTGCACAATGACTGCACGATCTTATAAAGCAGTTTTCATACCACATTATGATTTTGTATGTTGCAGTTACCTTCTTGTTGCTGTCACAAAGCACCTAAACAAAAGCAGCTGCTGCACTGTTGTTTATTTTGCCTCCTAATTCAAAGATCTAATTCAAACCATCACATTATATGACAGAAGTGCATAAATATTATTGAATAATAACAGTTCCAGGCATCCACTAGGTTCTTGGATCAGAGGTTTAGAAAAAGAGGTATCACTATATCTGCTCAAAGACCCATCTACTAACATTATGAAACATTGTTACAATAGTTAGGGCCTATGGATCTTAAGAAAACAAACAAGTGCATTCATATTAATTTGGGAAATTATAATAGATGAAGAATGGTTTTTACAAATATTACTTCTCATTAAAAAATAACAAGAATATCACATGAAAGTATTAAGAAAAAACTCTGTTCTTGAAAAGTGACTACAAAGAAGGTAAAAGAAACAGAGTTAAAGGATATTTTTGAAATATTCACTGAGATAAAATGCACACAAAATATTTGTAATTGAAATTAACATAGTTAAAGGTATACAGCATGAATTTTTAAGGTAGGTAAAAGACTTAAATGGTCACTTTGCAAAAGTGAATAGCTTAAGGATGAAAAAATTATGTAAAAACTGGGCAGAGGAAATGGTTCAGAACTTAATGATGCTTGCTGGCAAGCTTGCAGGCCCCAGTTCATTTCCCCAGCATCCACACAAAGCAAGACACAAAATGGCACATGCATCTGTGATTCCAATGTGCCAAAACAATGAAAAACAAAGCTAGGAGAAACTTCTAACTCGCAGGATAAGTCGACTGGTATACGAGAAAAGTGGACAGCACAAAATGACAATACAGGAGACCCTTCCCCAAGCAGGTGCAAGGGGTGGACAAATATGCTGTGGGTGCCTTCCACATGTGCTACAGCATGTGCACTTGTGTGTACACTGACAAACTTTCCACACATCCATAAACACATGACAATACACAGACATAATAAAAATATACTAAAAAGTGAATGGATTTTATTAATACTAAAAGTGCAAGGCCAGCTAATATATACCAGAAACTTGAAATTTTGAATACTAACCACAGTATTTCCTAAGTATACTGTTGGGTGGCTGAAACCCACTTCCATTGCTAGTGGGAGAACAAATTATTAAAACTTGGATAAATTTTTTTTTGGTAGCATCTAGTTAATACTATCACAAATATGGCAGTAAAATCTTACTTCCAGGTTCTTTTTTTAACAAAAGAAAAGTTCATCAATATTGTCTAAGGTAAATGTCCTATTTTTGTAGCAACTTTACTCATGTGTGTCAACAAGATTATCCTCAAATGTCACTCTCATGCTTCAATAGCTAATTACATGAGCTGATATATAAACTAGCAATGACAAGTCACATATATGTATATACAATAACAAGAATGAAACAAGTGTATTATACTTCTGATTGAAATAAGTAACAAAGATTTTATACACTTATAATGTTTATGTGAATGTTCAAAACATTCAAGAATTACTTTTGAAAACAGAATCATGACAAGGTAGTGACTGAAAAGTTACAGGTGTATCCATCTGAGATATTGGTAACAATGCTTTTCCTTTGGAACTAAATCATTCATTATTTTGTACTTCTATACTTCCTGTTAATGCATCCAGGTATAAAAACTATGCTATGTGTATATGTTGTTGTGCATTTCTCTTCAATTATATTATTTCATATGAATATAAATTATTCAAAGTGATATCCTAATATATAAGGTTTTAATGGCATGTCTTGTTGATGAAATGTTTCATGCAAAATTAACATTTTATAATATTTATTGTGGATTACCCTTTTCTAATACTTTCTGTGGTGGGTGAATATGACATATTCCCCACATTCTCATGTGCTTGTGACTAAGCCTTATAATTAATACCCAGATGGTAGAGACTTTGGGAGGTAAGGCCTTGCTAAAGGTACTATACAAACAGGGGGTGAGCCTTAGGGTATTATAGCCAACCCTTGGTTTTCAGTGCTAACAGCTAACTCTGCTTCTACTTTCTCCCTGCTGATATGTTTTGATATGAGCCAGCTTTCTACCCCTGACACTATTTCTTAGTCATAATGAAACTTCCCTCTAGAAATATAAACAGAAATAAGTACTTTCCTTCCATTAGGTGCTACTTTTCAGGTGTTTTCCCTAATAAGAACACAACTAATACACATTCTTATTTTTATTTAATTATGCCATTCAGTCATATCGTAAATCCATGAATATTCTTGGTGATCTATTTCTCTTGAAGGACTCTCATCTGAGCCAGCACCATACCTACACCAGGTATATACTTTGATAATGAGGAATAAATCCAGCTATATAGCACATTTTTTAAAAATTTTGCTTTGTGTGTAACAAATATTCAGATCTATTTTATAAAATAATAGTTGGAGAAATAGAGCCCCATGAATTAAATCCAAGTCATTATTTATCAAATAAATCACTTAGGAATCAGATTCAAAATAGATATCAAGTTGCTTTCCAAAAGAATTTTAATAATAAAAATAATTTGATGTTTAAGCTCAAATTAATGTACAGTTTATAGGAGAAGAGAGGGCCAGAACTATTAGCAATGATCACCACTGGGAATGGCATTCAATCAAGATACATTTAAGTTGGAGAATACATACTTGTGTGTCTGGGGTGGGACACATTCTATGCTGTCTCTCAGGGCCACAGTAGCAAAGGGTCCAATAATCCAATGAAATAAGCTGCTTATTAATGTCTTCTTATCAGCAATATTTCCTTCTCTTTCTTGCCTTTTACTATATTGAAGCTCCCTAGATTTTCTCATCATTTAACTTTATGCATGAAGGCTTGTGTAATAGAAGTTGTTTATAAATACAATATATTGTAAGCTGACCAAAAATATAGAATGACGTTATGAAACTCACAGTTATACTTTGTATATATTGTGGATTTCAGAATAATTAGAGAGGAATGATCAGAAATATCCTGATGTAACATACATTATTATATTTTTTTAAATACATAAATAATAAATTAAGATAAATTCTACAGGTCCAAATGTTTAAAAATAAAAAATATATAGAGAGATAAAGAAAATATATTATTTAAAATAATTTTTGTTAAACTTTTGACTTTCTCTATTTTTCTTCCATGATTTAAAATTCCTTTATTCCTTTTTTTTGCCACTTGATTGTATTTAGCTGTGACAAATAAGCCATTTTTTTAAGTGTAGTACTACTTCTAAAACATACCTTCATAAACTCAGGAAAATTGAAGTAACTTCCTGCATCATATCAGATCACAATGCTTTAAAGCTAGAAATTGCAAAAATGGACACATCAAGAACTCTACCAGCTCCTAAACCGCACACTTTTAAACAATGAATGGATCATAGCAGATATTAAAAAGTAAAAGAAATTGTAAAATACCTAGAATTGAATGATAATGAAAAGACAACCTACCAAAACTTATGGGACGCAATGAAGGCAGTCATAGGGGAATTTCATAGCCCCACATGCCTTTATTACAACACAGAGAGATCCCAAATCAATAACATGACTGTCAACATAAAGACACTGGAAAAACAAGAATAATCCAACCCAAAGAGCTCCAGTCAGAAAGCAATAATCAAGATGACAGCAGAAGTTAAAAAGTGGAAACTAAGAAAACAATTTTAAAATTTAGTGAAATGAAGAGCTGGTTCTTTGAAAAAATAAACAATATTAACAAACCCCTGGACAAATTGATCAAGCAAAAGAGATGTTCAAATTAACAAAATCAGAAATGAAAAAGGACAGATAAAACACACAACAATGAAATTGGAAAAATTACCACAATTTACTTCTAAAACCTCTACTCCACAAAATTAAATAATCTGAAAGAACCAGATGAATCCCTAGAAACATACAACCTACCAAAACTAAACTCAGGAGATTAATCTACTAAACAAACTTATCACTTCCATGTAGATTGAAAAGTTAACAACAACAACAACAACAAAAAAAAAACTCCCCAAAAAGGAAACTCCATGACTGGGTGGCTTCTCGGCTGAATCCTTTATTATTATTATTATTATTATTATTATTATTATTATTATTATTACTATTACTATTACTATTCTTACTATTAGTAATAGGAGGGGGAGGAGTTATGCTTATAGTGTGTATAAAGTGTGCATACAGCCATGATGGTACTTTTGCTAGACCTCTCCCTGTTCTTCTCCCATGAGGATTGTGGGTGTTACATTTGGGGGTGGCCATCAGTTATGGGGGAGAGACACTGTTTCTATAAATAATGGACCCAACTTATGGATCTAAAAATCTTTTTGCCCCCTCTATCACAAATTTCTCTGAGCCATGTTGGGTTTATTTTAGGTCTATTTCAGTGACAAGGTCTTGGGAGTCTCTGTGTCTCCGGATATCTGATTGTTCAGAGTTGAGTGTTCTCTGTGTCTATCCTCTTCACCCTTGTGCTGATGTAAAGTTCACCTTAGAAGCAGCTCATTACCCCACTAACTCTATGGCTTCAGCTGATGCCCTGGTGGGTTGTGATGGGCTGATTCTCTCCTCAGATTCTGTATTCATCTGAAAAAGAGAAGCAAATTCTCTAATGGAGAATGAGGTCAGTGCAAGATACATGGATACCTATTACTATTTTAGAGAGAATTTAATAAGTGTAGGCCCACTTGTAGGCCACTAGTGGGGGGAGCTTGCTATTGGAGAGCAGCCTCATTTTTGGATGTGGTTCTGACTTGTTTCCCCATTCCAGATATGGATTCCATTCTACTGAGCAGATCCATTAGCCAAATCAAGAGCAGTTGGTAACCCACCATGGCTGTGTGCCAAATTGCACTTGGGTGAGCACCAAGTCAGTTTGGTTGCTGGTGAGTAGCTTATACCTCTAGTTGCTTAAACAAATGTTGGTCATTTCCCCCCAGTCACTCACATAACACCTGGACTCTCTTACAGTTTCCAGCCAGGTTGCTCCCAACAACATATGATGTATTCAGCAGTAGGGTCTTTCCATTAACCTTTGGTGGGTCATCAAATATTCTGACAGAATTCTGACTTCTTTTGAGAAACCTTGTAGGTCTCTCTGATCAACAGCTCATTGCGAATGTTGCCTACATGCTGGTACTGGGAGTTACAGGTCAGTGCCAAAGGAGAAGAAGAAAAATATAGGTAATATAAAAGAGAAAAAAGAAAAGAGAGAGAGAAACAGGAGAAGATTGAGGATAGTCTTTATCATATCAACTCCAGGCCCTGTGATTTAGGTATTTTCTCTTAGCACCTAATGAAAGTTTGACCTTTTAGTATGTTTTCCAGGATGTAGAATTTTATGATGCCATTTCCATTTGGGTCCAGTTTTTGACTCCCCCCCCCCCCACCGCTTTACCCTTCAGTCCAGGCCCACCATCCCTATTGTCCTGTCCTTGAGATGTTTATTAGGTATGTCAGCATCACAGGCAGATTCAGGCTAGGAGCCACAAATGATTTATATCAAGTGAAGATAATCTTTCTGTGATTGGGAGAGTTTACTAAGAATGATCTGTTCCAAATTGGACCATTTTTCTTCAAATTTCAGTGCGTTATTTTTCCTTACTGCTATGCAGAATTCCATCCTGTAGATATACCACATCTTAGTTATCCATCTAATGATGGACATTGGGGTTGACTCCAGCTCTTAACTATTATGAATTGAGCAGCAATAAACATGGTTGACCAAATATCTCTGAGGAGAGGTTTGGAGCTTTTATGGTAAATGCCCAGTAATGGAATAACTGGGTCTGTTGGTACTTCTATATACATCCTTTTTTAGGAATCTCCATATTGCTTTCCACAGTGGTTGCACCAGCTTCCCACCAAACAATGAATGATGTTTCTTATTTCTCCACAACCCCACCAGCATTTGTTGTCATTAGGTTTTTTTATTGTTTGCTGTCATTACTGGGATAACACCAAATCTCATAGTTGTTTTAATTTGCATTTCCCTGATGATTAGGCATATTGAATATTTTATTAAGTGTGTGTGTGTGTGTGTGCGTGTGTGTGTGTGTGTGTGACATTTGTATTTCTTAATCTGATAACTCCTGTACAGTTCTCTGCCCCATTTAGTGAGTGATTGTTTGACTTTTTATTGTTTAGGTTTTTGAGTCATTTTCAGATTATATAAATTAAACCTCTGGCTGATATATATCTGACAAAAAATTTCTCCCATTTTTTGGTAATCTATTGCCTTTGCTTATTGTATGCTTTTTGACGAAAAAGCTTTTCAGCTTCCTGAGATCCCAATGGTTGAATGATTATTTAATTTCCTTGCCTAGTAGGGTTTTGTTCAGGAAGATATTTTTCAACTCCTATATCATGGAAAGTTCCTCCAATTCTTTTTCTATTAGTAGCAAAGTTTCTTGTCTTATATTGAGGTCTTTAATCCATTTGGACTTGACTTGGATTTTCATAGTGAAATGTGTGGATTGAGTTTCATTTTTCTGCATATGATTATCCAATTTGTCCAGCACCATTTATTGAAGATGCTGTCTTTTTTCAAGTATACATCCTTAGGGCCTTTGTCAAATATGAAGTAGCTGTAGTTACTCAACCCAAAGCCTGGGTTCTCGATGCTGTTCCATTGGTCTATATTCCTGTTTTTATGCCAGTAAAATGTTTTTTTGTTTGTTTGTTTGTTTGTTTTTAGTATGGCTTTGTGGTATAGCTTTAGATCAGGTATGGTGATGCCTCCAGAGGTTTTTCTTTTGCTGATGATATGCTTGGATATCCAAGGCATTCTGCCATTACATATGAATTTTGCAATCACTTTTTCTATCTCTGTTAAGAAAGATGTTGGGATTTTTATTGGTATTGCATTATATCTATATATTGCTTTTAGTAAGATTGACTTTTCACTATCTTAATTCTCCCTATCCAAGAGCATAAAAGATCTTCCCATTTTCTCATGACATCCTCAATTTCTTTCTTGGGTGCTTTTTGGTTTTTATTGTAAAGGTCTTTCACATCCTTTGTTAATGTTGTCCTGCAGTATTTTATTTATTTTTTATACTATTGAAAATGGGACAATGTAATTTATTTCTTCCTCTGTATCTTTGTCTTTTGCACATATAAAGACTACTGATTTTTGTGCATATATTCTGTATCCTGCTACTTCACTGAAGGAGTTAATCACTTTTAAGAGTTTTGAGATAGAGGTTCTAAGGTCATTTATATATTGAATCATGTTGTCTGCAAACAGGGCTAACTTAACTTCCACCTTTCTAATTTATATCCCTTTTATTTCTTTCTCCTGTCTTATTGCTTGAGCTAGTACTTCCATTACTATGATGAAAAGCAGAGGTGAGAGTGGAAACCCCGGTCTTGTTCCTGATCTCGAAGGATATAATTTCAGTCTCTTCTGATTAAATATTTTTTGGACTTTAGGGTCTTTATTTATAGCCTTTATTATGTTGAGATATAGACCATCCATGCCTATTCTCTCCAATGTTTTGATCATGAAGTGATGATGCATTGTGTCAAAGGCTTTTTCTGCCTCTATCAAGATGATCATATGGTTTTTGTGTTTAAGTTGATTTATGAGGTATATTACATTGACATATTTCCATATGTTGAGCCATCCCTGTGTTCCTGGAATGAAGCCTACTTGATCCAGGTGGATAATGCTTTTGAGGTACTATTGAATTCGGTTTATGAGGATTTTGTTCAGGATCTTTCCATCTAAGTTCATCAGAGAAATAGGACTGTAGTTTCCTTTCCTTGTGACATCTCTGCCTGGTGTTTTTATTAGGGTGATACAAGCTTCAGAAAAGGAGTTGGGGAACTATCCTTGTTCTCTGAGTGTGTGGTACAATTTGAGAAAGATTGGTTTCAGTTCTCCCATAAAGGTTTGGTAGAAGCCACCTGGTCCTGGACTCTTTTTTTGGGGAAGGTTTTGATTATTTTTTTCTATCTTGTTGCATGTGATAGCTTTGTTTAGGAGATTAATCTGCTATGAGTTCAGCTTTGGTAAGTTACATGTGACTAGGAATTCATCTACTTCCTCCATATTATTAATTTTGTGGCATAGAAGTTTTTTTTTTTTTACAGTAAGTCCTGATGATTCTTCCAATTTCACTTATATCTGTTGTCACCTCTCCTTTTTTATTTATAATTTTGTTAACTTTCAGTATCGCTATCTCTCTTTTTTCTTGATCAACCTGATCAGGGTTTTTCTCAATCTTGTTTATTTTTTCAGAGAACTCTCTCTTTGTTTCATCAATTTTGTTAATTTTTTTTTTGTTTCCAATTCATTAACTTATGCTCTGATCTAAATTATTTATTTCTGTCTGAAGCTTTTTGTTTTGGATACTTCTTGTTTTTCCAAAGCCTTTAGGTGGATGGATAGGTTATTGATCTGGTATCTTTCTGTCTTTATTATGAAGTCGTTTAGTGCTATGCTCTGAATTTTCCCGTGAAGACCACCTTCATTGTGGCCAATAAGATTTGGTATGATGTATTCTCATTTTCATTCATTTCTAGAAATTTTGCAATTTTATTTTTTACGTTGTTCCCTACCAATTTATTGTTTAAGCGTGTGTTGTTCATTTTTCCAGGAGTTGGTTGGGTTCCTGGTGAATCTTTTGCTGTTAATTTCTAACAATACAGCATTGTGATATGATATCATGCAGGAAATTATGTCAATCCTCCTAAATATGTGGAGGTAGGATTTATGACCCAGTATATGATCTATTTTAGAAAAGGGTCCTTGGACTGCTGAGAAGAATATGCAATCTGTGGATTTGGGATAGAATGTTCTGGAGAGGTCCATTAGGTCTAATTGATCTACATTGTTCTCGAGCTCTCTTACTTCCCTTTTGATTTTCTGTTTGGATGATTTATCTACTGCTAATAGTGGAGTATTTAAGTCCCCAACGCTGATGGTGTTGGTGGTTATTTCTGTTTCATTTTCAAGTAGGTTTTGTTTTATGAATTGTGTTTGGTACATAAAGATTAAAGCTTATAATATTCTCTTTTTGGTTTGTTCCCTTGATAAATAAGTAGTGGTTTTCTTTGTCTTTTTTGCTTACTTTTGTTTTGAAGTCTATTTTATCTAATATAAGTATAGCTACACATGCTTGTTTCTTATTTCCATTTGCTTGGAATATCATTATCCACACTTTTACCTTGAGGAGATATCTGCCTTTAGGGTGAGCTGGGTTTCTTGAAGACAGAATATTCAGGGGTCTAATTTTCTGATCCAGCCTGTTAGATTATGTCTCTTGATGGAGAAATTAAGGCCATTAGTATTTAGGTTAATAATTATGAGGTTTGATTTAATAACTGCCATATTGTGGTGGTTTATGTGATTTGGTGTTTTCTTGGCCTTTGTAGTTTTTGGACCTTCTTGAAGTTTGATTTTTGTGATCTGCTTCTTGTTGGAACTTGAGATTGGTTATTTGAATCTTTTGTGTGGAGAATTAACTGAGGTACTCTTTGTAGGTTTGTCTTTGTGTTCATATAAAATATAAAGCTGAGGTTTATCATAGAAAGTTTTTCTTTCACCATCTATCATGAAGGATACTTTTGCTGGGTAGAGTAGTTTGGGTTAAAAGCCATAAGTTCTTAAAGTTTGCAGTGTACCATTCCAGGCCATCCTAGAATTTAGAGTTTCCATTTAGAAGTCTGAAGTAATTCTGATGGGGTTTCATTTTATATGTAAAGTGTTGTCTCTTCCTAGCTGCCTTTAGAACTTTCTCTTTGTGATTGATGTTTAGAATCTTAATGATAATATGTCTTGGAGAATTTCTGCTTTGATCCAGTCTGTTTGGAGTTCTGTTAGCTTCTTGTAACTTGATGGGACTTTCTTTTGAGAGAATGTGAAAGGTTTCTTTGATAATTTTGTTGAATGAAATTTCCATGCCTTTGGCCTTTATTTCTTCCCTTTCTGGTATTCCCATAATCGGAATGTTGGGGTGATTAAGGGCATCCCACAGTTCCCTCATGTGCTGTTCACAGAAATTTTTGAACTTATTGAAACTTTTGGACTCACAAACTATTTCTTTTGTTTTGTCTTCCAATTCTGAGTTTCTATCCTCCACATGGCTGATTCTATTCTTGAAAGCTTCTATAGTTTTGAGCTTGTTCAATTAGGTTCATATTTTCTACCACATATTTTTATGTATAGTTTCAAGCTTTCTATTGAGTTCCCCTTTCATGAACATTTTTTATTTTCTTAATGTTTCTTGAAGTTAATACTTGCATTTTCTTATGTCCTTATTGAGCTTAGACAGCTGGTTATTGAGGTCCTCATTTTTTTTCTGTCCTTCAAATCATTTAACTGTCTTAAGAACCCTTCTTGGTTCTTTTATATTAGGTCCAATTTAGTGAGCACATCACTCATAGAATTATTGGCCCTTTGTTGAGATTCCTCAAGTTCTGCTATTTCTTTGGCAAGGATTGCATAGTTTGTTTCTTCATTTTGGGGTTCTGATCCTATTGTTTCTTCTATGTTTTGATTAGAGACATCCATTTTGGGACTGGGCAAATGGATGGATTTGTTTCCATATGATATTTTTGTGCTATTCCTTTTTCACTGTGGTTTGCCCATCAGAATGGTTCAGAAAGCCTAGCATGTGGGATGCTATTCTGTTTGCCAGGGGTGGGGGAAGCATTGAGTGTGGAGTACAAAAAGGCTATGACTGGGTCCTTGCTTACAGGTTGAAGAGGGCAGCAGGGTGGGAGATGGCAATTGTGTTAGTGGGGCTCTGAAGGGCAGGGCAGCAATGTGACTGGGATGGCAATCATGCTCATGGGGTCAGCTATTCTGGGTATGAATGGTAACTGGGATGTTGGTCTTGGGTGCAGGTGTCAGCAAGGCTTGGTGGGATGGGTGACTGGGATGGCAATAGTGCAGGAAGGACAAAATTCAATAACACATCAAAAGTATTATTTACCTTGATCAAGTAGACTTTATCCCCTGGATGCAGGGATGGTTTAACATATGGAAATCAGTCAACATAGTAGACCACATAAATAAGCTGAACCATAAGAACCATGTGATCATCTCAATCAATGCTCGGTGCCGCGGACTGACTCTCGGGGAGATCAGGACCGAGGGAGAACAAGGGCGAAGGCTCAAGGAGAACTCGGGATTCGGCGAGGAAATGACAGACAGACACACTCTAGGTAGAATATGCTGCTGCAATTTACTGAAGGTTTCATGAAGATTTTATACAGATTGAACAGAGAAACTTAGCAAGCCAACAAGTGATCTCAGAAATCATTAATCTAAACAATCTTGAGTATTGTTCTATTGTAAGCATACATGTGATGTTGATCAGGCAGGAACTGTACCCATTTTTTAAGAAGGGCGCCTTGTATCATTGACCACAACATTATACAAACAGAAACTAGGTGTAAGGTGAATAACAGGTTACTTATTTCTTATACCCCAAGGACTGTATAAACACCAAGGCTTACGTTTCCTTGTTAAGCGTTCCCATAAATGGAAGAGAATGCCATAGCCTCCTTTTTACTTCATAATTCACCCATCTATTACCGAATTCATCATATCCTCCCTCATAGGGGAGTGGAACTAAGTAGATTCCAGCTCTAGGAGTCCACCATCTGCCCTTGATCAAGTACTGAACATATCCCCCAGGAAGTTTCCTGGTGGGAATGCCTAAGTTTTGTAACTCCTTTTCTGTAGAACTGTCATGTTTCTTATGAACACTACCGATCAACATTTCTACTTTCATATTCTCAGGCTCAGTATCGTTCTCAAACATCATAAGCTGTTTTTACTTTACACCATCTAAAAACTGTTCTAGAGTTAATTTTTTATTCCTAGTAGAGTTATACATTCTCTCCATTGCCCTAATCATAGGAGGGGCACATTCAATACTTAGATTGTTTCTTGTACTCTGATTGCGTGCGTGATTACTAATAAGTGTTGAATTAGCTGTTCTTAGGCAAACAGCTAGAAGAAAGCAGGAAAGAAACAGCATTGGCGCCAGCAATTAGGTCGTCGTGACTTCATGGGCAGCAGGAACCTTTACAGTAACTGACTGCCAAGGGGTCACCGGGGGCATCCCTCCGAGGAGTGCTGGCCCTCTGTCCTCAGCTCTCTTCCAGTGTAGAAGCATTTCTGCTTGCTACACAGGCGAGGTCGCCGTGGACGTAGCAGCTCGGAAGGCATTTGACAAAACACAACACCTCTTCATGTTCAAAACACTGGAAAGAAAAGGCATAGAGGGATTATATCTCAAGCAAATAAAGGCTATAGATAAAGCTCCTAAAGCCCAAATAATACTTAATGGGGAAAACACAAGGAGTTTCCACTGAGATAGGGAACAATACAGGGGTTCCCACTCTCACCACTGCTCTTCAACATAGCACTAGAAGTACTATCACAAGCAATAAGGTAGGTTAAGTAATAAAAAAGGGCTCAAATTGGAAAGGAACTAGTCAAGTTAGCCCTATTTGTAGATGACATGATCCTATATATAAGTGACATGAAATTCTCCATCTCAAAAATTACAAAGGCAAAAGGGGGGAGAGGACACAAAACTGAACCCAAAGAGAACTGGTACTATAGAATATTATATCCTGGTCAAACTAAAAGGAAGAACCATCAAGATGACCTTAGCAGGAACACCTGAGTAGAAGGGCACTGGAAAGGGTGAGATAAAACCTAACCTCAAATTTCTCCTGTTTCTCTGTCTTTTTCTTTCTTCTTTTCCTTTGGTGCTTGCCTGTAATTACCTGTAATTACAGAATGTGGCCTACATCCACAATGAGCCACTGATCAGAGAAACCTACTAGAACTCCCAAAACAAACAGACAGACTTCTGTCAGAGCACTTAATTACCCATCAGTGGTTAATGGTAAGACACTACTGCTGAATACTCTATACTGTGTTGGCAGCTCTTATTTCAATCAAACTATATAAAATTTTCACATGAACAAATTTAATACAAATATAGGTTAGAAAGAAACAAAAACAGGACACAATATTTAATGTTACAAATTTGTGTGTGTGTGTGTGTGTGTGTGTGTGTGTGTATGATGGATATGTGAAGGTTAAAATTGATATTCTTGTTTCAGTTCTGACAAATCATTCTGGCCATCACCTACTTTACTCTAGGAACATAATTAGTAGAGTACAATAAGCACTACAGAATCTCACCCTTGGTCACTTCTCATCACCAAAATCATAGCTCCAAATACCTCCACATACCCACGTAACCTGGTTACTTCTATTACATCAATATATCATCAATATATGCCATATAATCTCCTCTTGCAAAAAAAATATATTATGTCAGTTTTATGCATCTTTGAGGCACATATGTGTGTTTCCAAGCCAATAATGAAAATGGTATCATCTGCGTATAATTTTCTCACAAATACTCTTTCTCCCTCATATAATGCCCAAGATCTTCAGTGTGACTTAAAAGAACCCTTAAAAATTATCTGTTATCTTTCATCATATGTATCTAACATTCTATGTCTTCTTCATTTAAAATAGAAACAATGTTGTTCCTCGGTCAAGTATCACCAATATGGAGTTCCATAGGTCTGGAAAACTACTCTGACGTTTCTCTGCCATCGCATCAGTTGGGATTAAACGTTACTAGAGGCATGCTAAAATCCATTTATTAAGAGTAGGACATTTCTATAATTAGAATCATATTGGAAATGGCAAGCAATACCGCAAGAGTCATAAGAAATGGAGATTGTTTGTTCTCTATTTACCACTATCCATCGCAGGAAATAAGGAGCAACTTCTATTCTGCATGCAGAATAGAATGTCTTTCCTCCTCAATAACTTTTTATCTTGTGTTATATCTCCTTCTCCTTTTAAAGCTCTAATGTCACATTTATCACAAATGTAACAAATAAATCTACTCCCAATTGAGGTAGTAGTTTAAAATTTTAAAATAAAATCTAATGTCTTTATAATGAGTTAATTATAATTTTCCTAATCTACTCTGTTCAGGAATATTTGAAATATATTACTCTGCTTTCATCACTGTTTAGATGCACTACTTGGTATTAAATAATTCTTTAAAATTAGTGACACATTCACATATTGAGAAAATCTAAATGTATTTGGACCCACCAATTTAATAGGTACACCTGGGAACTGTTAATGTTACCTAATAAATATTCAGAAAGCATTCATATGAATGTAAGTACGGTACAGCAGAAAGGAAGACTAATACCTTAAGCCTGGTGAATCTTATTTAGTTTTCTCTAATGAAGACATAAGATTGTTTGGTTCACATGCAAGCATACTCCCATGGGAAAACTTTATGTTAGATAAACAAATCATACAGGATTACATAACATGAGTAACTTTTTGCTATGCGTTTGTCATCCTGTACACATACATAAAAACCGAGGATTTTGTTTAACACCATATTCCCAGGAAACACTTCAATGAAACGTATCAAAAAGTAATTAAGAATGACTTGATCTAAAAATTAATATGTTCTTCATTAATAAAGTTTGTATAAAGTATACTAATTTGCTTGCTATTACAAATAAATGACTTGCTTTAATCTCATAAATTGCTATGACACAGAACTGCACCAAGAAAAGTTTTGCTTTGCTATGCTGCACATGACTAATTTATAATTATACTGTAGAGTTAGCTTATGTATTTCTTTGCTTGAGTAATTTCCAAAGGGGTGTAGGAATATATAGTCAAGGATAATTAACCTAAGTGTTATGAACTGAATATCTAAGTATTCCCAAAAGGTTGAGGCCTAAACCCCAATATAAAGGGATTTGAAAGTAGAACTTTTAAGGGTTTCTATTACAAATCCATGCAGTTAAGGAATAACAAGAAGAGTAAAGATTTGAGCCCTGTCTGCCATCATGTGAGAACACAGAGGAATCATTCCTTTGCAAGCTGTGGAGAATCTTCACCAGCAATGCACTCTCAGTGTTTCATCCTGAATCCCCCAGGTATTTCTAGATAGCAATTATTATCTTCTGTTTAAGCCACACAGACAAGTGTTTGTGATAATGAAAAAAAGTGCCTATAATTTTAGTTTATACCTTAAAATTATTGGTAGTTGGTCTTAGGTAAAACAAAGGAGTTAAAAAAGAAGTAAACTTAATGTTGCAGTAAAAAAAAAATGAAAAAATGCAAACATATCAATAAAATTTACCCTGTACATACCTGTGTGAAGAGAAAACAGATAAATTTGTAGTATAGAGCAAGTTTAATAATTCCTATGTAATACATTTAATATCTTTAATTATAGGTGCACTTGAGGAAATGGCTCAAGGCAGTAACAGAAGGGAAGTAATTTCTGGTATAATCACTATGCACAGCAAAAAAAAATCTAAGTATTATAATTATCATGTAGAAACACGTTAATGAGTGTGTAAGAGAAAGATGGCTGGAATTTTCACAGAACATTTAGTGTAATCTTTCATTTAGTATATGTAAACGGCATTATTATTAACTTTATGTTCCAAATAAATATAATATTAGAGGTTATTGGAATAATTAATATATATTTTTTATAACAACAGTCTCATTTCTCTCTAGACTGACTTTCCAAATGCCTACTCATGGTAGTGCTTCTGAGGGACAGAACAATGGCACTAAATTAAGCCCAGCCTCTGTTCCTAAATCACAGGGAACCTTTATCATGGACCTTCAACTAATTCAGAGAATCCAGATAACTGAGGTTGTAATCATTCAGATAATATTTGAGTTTTAATAGTTTTTATTTTACTTCTAGCATTAATTTCTGTCATTTTGAGTTGTCTTGACATAATTTTCTACACATAAAATTATTCTGATGGAGTTTAGTACATGGTACTGACATGAGAGAGAGAACAAAAATGAAGACCCATCCCTTAGTGCAAGTAACTACAGCTACTTGATTTTAAATAGAGGAGAGAACAGCATACACTAGAAAAAAGACAGCTTCTTCAACCAATGACACAGAAAAAATTGGATAACCACATGTAGAAAACTAAAATTATATCCATTCCTCTCACCTTATATAAAAATCATCTTCAAATGAATTAAATATTTAGATATGAGGTCCAAAATTCTTAAACTACTGGCAGTATAAATAAGGGGAGATTTCCAGGATCTAGGTGTAGGGAAAGACTTCTTAAAGAATACCCCAGTAGCCCAAGTTATTAAACAACCACTCAGCCAGTGGGATCTCATGAAGCTAAAAGCCTTTGTACAGACAAACATACCATAAACAGAGTCAATGGAGTATACCCAGAATGAGAGAAAATCTTTGCTAGCTACACAACTGAGAGATGTTTAATATCTAGATTCTGTAATGAACTCAAAAAGATTACACAATAAAATTCAAACAATCAACTCAAAAATGCGTAGACAGAGAACTCAATAGGAAATTCTCAAAGGAAGAAACACAAATGGCTAACACTCACTTAAGATAATGTTCAACATCCTTAAATATCAGGGAAATGCAAATTAAGATGACTGTAAGATTCTACCTTACTCCAGTCAGGAGAGCAATTATTTTAAAAAAAGAAATGACAATACATGATGGTAAGGATATTGGCTTGTAGTAGTGCAAACTTATACATCCACTGTGGAAATCAATATGGAGAATCCTGGAAAAGGTAGAAATAGTTACCAAGTGACATAGCTATTACTTTACTGGGCATCTATACTAAAGGCTCATTGCAAACCTGAAAAAAAATCATGGAGGGCATGTGTGTTTAAGTGAAAATTTGCTTGAAGTAACTTTCTCTATTAAAATAAGGAAAATCATGATGTACATCAACGTTATCCTAGGCTTTCCACTATGAAACATAGATTAGATTTGTCTTGGAAATTTATATATGATTATATCCCAAGCAGTCTCAACTTTTATATACTTATATTGGGTTTAATGAAATCTTATTGAAAATGAAGACAATAGTATAAAATACACTTTTAAAATGAAAACAGTGCTGTGAGAAGTTGGTTAAAAAAATGAGTTTAATGCCATTGGGTTAAAATGGATTAATGTCAAAAGTTGAGTACTATATACTTGTTTAAAATTTATTGTGAGTAAACTTAGAAAGTATAGTTTTATTGAGACTATGTAATATGTTTTCACATTTTAAGGTAATTGCATGGATAAAAAATTTGATAATTTCCACTTGCTCTTACTCCACATTTATTATGGGATTTTTTGTAATCATAGCAAAAACAATTACTACAGCTGTCAGTTACTTAAGATTTTCAAAGTTTATGACTTATTTTTACTGTAGCACTTAACCTTTAATTTAAATATCATTGCATTTTCCTCAAAATACCACGTTTCTTTAATGAGCTCTGCACATCATGAGTAGAAACTTTTGTTTGTAGAAACTTGGAAGAATAATTATAGTCTCATTAAGATGCAGACTACATAGATTGTCCTAATCATGCTCTCCCTAATTTTCTTGTTCAGTAAATGAAATATCTTTCATCATTCTAGAATAGAAAAGCCATACCATTTTCAATCTTTGTAAAATGTACATCATTAGAAGATAGATCACTTTCAATGTTTCTTCAAGGTTAGAAAAAACATTCTTTCAGCCATTTCCTGCTAGGAAAATTCTGTATAAAATATATAGATTTATGATAGTTCAATCTGATGAACACTTAAGCATAAATGATTTTTGACTTACTGTTTTCGGAAGAACACTAGATTTCTATATGTAAATGGCAAAGACAAGTTATGTAGATCATTAATTTGTTTATTATTGAGAAGTACCAGTAAGTCTAAACCACTTCATTGAGTCCTTGATCTAGCACAGAATCTCTGAAATAAAGTATTTTATAAGGTGTATTTTTGTATCTTTTTAATTTTTTTAAATTTAATTTATTTTTTTGTTTTTGTAGTCAGTAAATACATTTAAGTTGGTACCATTGTTAGCCTCCGCCCTGTCATTCCCCCTCAACTGGGACCCTCCTTGTTGGGGTATATGGGCCATGCATTATGTGGTTAGCCTTTAGTTTCAGGTAGGAGGAAATGTCTCTGTGTGTCATGTGTGTCATGACCCAACATGTGGCTCTGACCTTCTTTCTGCCCACTCTTCCACAAATTTCCCTGAGCCATGTTGGGTTCATATTAGGTCTGCTTCTGTGTTTAGATATTGGGTGCCTCTATATCTCTGGATATCTGGTTCTGTAGGGGTTGGTTGATCTCTGTGTCTATCTCCTTCACAGTTGCGCTGTTTCCTGGTTCACCAAGGAAACAGCATTCTTGCATGTTTCCCCACTTATTCTTAGTTTCAGCTGGGGCCCTTTTGAGGTATAATGGGATGGTTCGCTCCTTAGGATCTGCATCTGTCTGAAAAAAAGAAGCAGATTCTCCAATGGAGAGTAAAGATAGCACCAAGTAGATGTGTTAACCATTGTTTTTTAGAGATAGTTTAGTGGAGAGCTGGTTCACTTTTGAATATGGTTCTGACATGTTTCCCAGCTCCAGTTATGGGTTGTGTTCCACTGAGGAGATCAGTTAGTCAAATTGAGAGCAGTTGGTTTTCCATCATCACTATGTGGCACTATTGCATTTGTATGAGCACCGTGACAAGTTGTTTGCTGCTAAGTTAGACCATGCATTGCTTGGACAGATATTGGTCTTTATCACCCAGTTGCTCACGTAGCACCTTCTGGCACTAGATGTGCTGTCTGGGGACTGACTCTCTTCCAGCCTCCAGCCATGTGGCTCCATGCTACATACCAAAGGTGTATGGTGTCTTCAGCAGTAGGGTCTTACCTATGGTGGATCCTCAAGCTCTCTCACATAAATCTCTCTTCCTTTGGGAAATCTTGTAGGTATCTGTTATCAAAAGCTCATTGTGGATGTTTACCACCTGCTGGTATCAGGAGTTAGTGGCCAAGGAGAGAAGGAAGAACTGGATAAGTGATATAAAAGACATAGAGAGATGAGAGAGAAGACATAGGAGGAAAGAGAGAGAGAGAAAGAGAAGGAGAAATAGGAGGAGATAATGAACGGTTATTGTTCTACCCTCTCTAGGGCCTTGTGAATCTGGTGTTCCCTCTAAGGGCCTGGTGGAGGTTCACCCATTTGGTTTGTCTTTTAGGTTGCAGAGTTTTATGGTACCCTTGCCTTTTGGGTCCAGTTTTGTAGCCATCCTCCCTTCCTTACTCTCTCCTCCCTCCCTATTGTCCGGTCCTTGAGACGCTTGGTAGGTATGTTGGCGACTTGGGTAGATTCAGGTTAGGAGCTGTAGATGAGTGAAGCAATGGGGCGATTATCTTTTTGTGATTGGGTGAATTCACTGAGAATAAGCTCTTCCAGGCTCAACCATTTTTCTTCAAGTTTCATTGTTGTTTTCCTTACTGCTGTGTAAAATTCCATCATGTAGATATACCACATCTTAGTTATCCATTCGTCTGGCGATGGGCATCTGGGTTGATTCCAGCTCTTAGCTATTACGATTTGAGCAGCTATAAACATGGTTGAGCAAATCTCTCTGAGCTGAGGCATGGAGCTTTTAAGGTATATGCCCAGGAAAGGAATAACTGGGTCTGTTGGTAACTCTATAGTCAGCTATTAAGGAGCCTCCATATAGCTTTCAAAGTGGTTGTACCATCTTACATTCTCACCAACAGTGGATGAGGGTTCCTGTTTCACCACATCCTTGCCAGCATTTTCACATTTTTAAAAATTATTTTATGTTTATTCATTTATTTGAAAGAGGGAGGGAGAGAGAGAGAGAGTAATTGATTGATTGATCCAGGTACATATGCCACCTTGTTTTTATGGCTTATGTGAATCCTGGGTAGTTGAGCCTGGGTCCTTTGGCTTTGCAGGAATGCACCTTAATTGTGAATTGATCCCTGAAACTGAAAGCCCAGCTTTCAGTTTTAAAAACTAAATTGACTATAATATGTAGACAGTTCAGTTGGAATATCATCAGTCAGGTCATGTGTAGATGAAAAACTTGAACTCTGTAGCATGGTGCAGTGAGTGTCTCTGACATCACTGAATATTTCCTATGATGATTCTTTGTAACATGCTTGAAATTTTCATTTTGGTAAGTTTCTTTCTTTCTTTCTTTCTTTCTTTCTTTCTTTCTTTCTTTCTTTCTTTCTTTCTTTCTTATTTTTGTATATACAGATTTAGATATTAGAAATAGATAAGCTTTGGGTGAAGGTACTTCAATAACATTCCAAATTTCCAAATATCTATTCTAACATTGCGTTTACAGCTCAACTTGTATATACCAAATCATTCTCAATTATGTCAGTTAAGTTATAGTTTTTATTTAGATTGAACATATTATCAACATGAAAACACTGTTATGTCCATTCTTAGACATTTTTGAAATTTTTTTTCATGAAAACCCAAAAATTCAAAACTTGGAAAAACTCAGTCACCATATAAACACATTTACTATACTTTTGTGCAATGCTGCATTGAAATTAATTAAAAAATAAAATTGTTCTTCCTATGACATGCAGTTTCATATTTAATACAAAAAGCTAATTTATTTCTATTTTATATTAATAGTTATTGTGAATACTTTTCATTATCTTTTCCTATATTAGACGCTTTATACTCTATATTAATTTTATTTTAAAAATATTGCTGCTACTCTGGCATTAAAATTTTGTAGAAGGGCACACCCTCCTGTTGCTGTGTCCCACCTTATGTTGGCCAGGGGGTGATGTCCACCCTCTGCTCATGCTATTGATTTCCCCTGCCATCATGGAGCTTCCCCTTGAGCCTGTAAGCCAAAATAAATCTCTTTTTCCCAGAAAAAAAAAAAAATTGTAGAAAAACACAACCAAATTATTGGCTGGAAGCCAGGAGAGAGTCAGTCCCCAGATAGTCAGTGTGTCTAGTGCCAGAAGGTGCTACATAGGCGCTGGGGGAAATGACCAAGATCTGTCCAAGCAACTCATTGTTTAACCTAATTAGCAACAAATAACCTGAGGTGATGCCCACACAAGTGCAATAGTGGTTCACAGCCATAGTGAGGAACCAACTGCTCTAGATTTGGCTAACTTATCCACTCAGTGGTAGTAGACCCTTAGCTGGAGCTGGGAAACAAGTTAGAACCATACCCAAACACAAGCCCACTCTACAATAGCAAGCTACCATTAATCACGGGGTATAAGAGGGCCTACACCTATCAAACTGTCTATCAAAAAAGTAAGTGTTATCTCAATTTTCCGGGTGCTAACTTACTCTCCGTTGGAGAGTCTGCTTCTCTTTTTCAGATAGATGCAGATCCTAAGGAGAGAGCTGCCCCAACATACCTCAAAAGGCGCCCCACTGAAACTGAAACAAGCAAGGGTGATGTTTTCCTGTGAACCAGATACCAGCACAAAGGGGAAGGAGACCAACGCAGAGAAAAATCAACTCCTACCAAATCAGAGAGCCAGAGCCTCAGAGGCCCCCAACACCTCAGCACTGAAGCAGACCACAAATGAACCCAACATGGCTCAGGGAAATTTTGTGGAAGAGGGGGCGGAAAGAATGTCAGAGTCACGTGTTGGGTCATGATTTGCAGAGACATTTATCATACCAATAACTGGGGGCTAACTCCACAATGCACAACCCATTTACATCAACAAGGAGAGTCCAATGGGAGGGGGTAGATCACAGATGAGCCTAAACAATGGTACCAAACTGCCTGTATTTACTGAAAAAGAAAATTAATAAATTAAATTAAAAAAAATTGGTAAATTGAAATAATTGCAAAATTGTAACTTCTTAGGCATCTTGAGATATTAAAATTATATATTCTATATACCTTATAGGCAAAATGCTATTGTTTGTCTAAGTCTACCTTCAGGTACTGTATGGAAGCCTATATTTTATTATCATTACTATAATAGCTTTGTTAAACTATAAATGAGTGATATAGCACTGTATTGCTGTTTTCTCCAGATTGAAACAACTATTCCTGGAGGGAAGTCTGACAAAACTCAGAAAAAAAAATATATATATAAGAGCTAGGCAGCTCACAAAACAGGTAACACACATACCACCCATCCCTCCTTGTAAGTAATTATTGGAGTGTAGAAGATTCTTCTGGGAGTAGTTCCTTACAAGTATTCCACCTTTTGTCAACAGTAACTCTCTCTTGAATCTTCATCGGTACTTGTGTGGAATTTTTTGACAAGGTTGCTCCCTTGAATGCTATAATTAAGTCCAATAAAATCATGGTTCCTCAGGCTGAACATGAATAAAATCATTCATTTTTTTCCCCTGTGGTTTCACCCTCTCTCTGGTGTGAAAAGAAATAGTCTATCCAGAAAAGGAATGCAGCATGCATGGTCCTCAAATAGAGATGGATAGCAGGAAAATTCACTGGAAGTAGTATATTTGTAGCCCATATTATGTGTAAAATGACATGCAACATAGTATTCTGATCTTAGCATGGAACATCTATGGGGGCAATTCCTATATGTTAACCTTTCCCATTTTGTATATTATAGTGTGTCCTGGCTGTAGTCACCGTCATGTGGCCTTATTGGTGATAAGAAATTAAATTAGGATGAATAACATGAAGGTTGACTGTCTTTGATAGGGATGCTAGGTTGGTCATTTTTTCCCACATATGATTCTTGGATGATGTGGTCTGCCGTGTGACTATTGGAATGCAGCCAGTATCTGCTCATGTATGAATGGGAAAGATGTGAGGATGGTATTCACGACATTTAACTTTTATTTGGCAGGAAAATTGAAACAAATGGAGCATGATATTTACTCCTTATACTTTGCGGGATATGTGTGTAGCTGTAGATAGTAGAACTGTAATAAATATATCTTCTTAGGAACCAATCCCTTCTGATTTTATCAGTAATGTAGAATAAAGGAAAAATCCATGATTTAGTATTCTGATAGGAGACTTAATAGTGGCCTAGTATATGATAAATTATGAAAATGTCAATAAACCCCACATATGTTGCCATATGATTTGTATATCTCGATACTGTAACATTAAATTTTATTCTAAAACTATTCTCAAAATTGGCATTTTTGTCAAATTGATGGAAAGGTTTTGAACTTATATTTATGTCGTTAACATGTACATGAGAGATTTTTGTGTTGGGGAGTTAGCATGGATCCATACAAGCATCACTTTCTATTTTATTTGCTTAAAGCATGGCTAATCATCCCCTTTAAGAGCAGCAGACGATCTTCTAGGTATGAATTAATTATTTCCTGAAAGCATGTTAGCATTGCTTGAAAAATACTTAGGATACATGCATGTTGAAACTAAAATAGCACTATGTCTCAAAGAAACAATCTGAAATTTATTATTGCTTTATAACCAAAAATGTCTAACACAGTATTTGCCAGAAAAATTCTTTGCAATTTCATAGAGAAACATAGAATATTAAATAATGTTAAATTACCTCTCAAATGGCAGATTAACTTGATGAAAGTAATCTAGCACCACATACGTTTATTCATTCATTATTCAAAATTATGAATGACCACATATATCAGGCTCTGTGTCAATAGATAAGGATTGAGAGAAATTTAATGGAGTGCTCATTCTTAATTAGCATATTATCTAGTAGAAGAGAGAGATTTATATCTAAATTATAAAAACAGGCAGACCTGAAAATCTAGATAAAATTTAGAAACCCTGTCCATTATTTTCAGAAGGAGACATCTCATGATTGTAAAGATGATAAGAAAATTACATATGAAGATACAAGTCAGGTGTTTACTTCATTTACTTACCTGTTAGTGAGGTATATTTCATGAAATAAATTTTCTAAAACTCACATAATTATAACTAGTTCATAGTTGAAAACCCAGAAATCTTCTCAAATAAAGATATCGCTTTTTAATTTTTTTGTTTATTTTTATTTATTGATTTGAGAGTGACAGACAGAGCAAGAAAGAGGCAGAGAGAGAAGAAGAGAGAGAATGAGTGTGCCAGGGCCTCCAGCCACTGCAAATGAACTCCAGATGTATGTATTACCTTGTGAATTTGGCTTATTTGAGTCCTGGGGAATAGAGCATCCAGCCTAGGTTCTTAGGCTTTACAGGCAAGTGCTTAACAGCTAAGCCATCTCTTCAGCCCCAAGATATAATTTTTTTTGTTATTTATTTATTTATTTATTTGAGAGTGACAGACAGAAAGAGGCCAATAGATAGAGAATGGTCACGCCAGGGCCTCTAGCCACTGCAGAGGACCTCCAGACGCCTGTACCCCTTGTGCATCTGGCTAACATGGGTCCTGGGGAACTGCTCCTCAAACCGGGGTCCTTAGGCTTTACAGGCAAGCTCTTAACTGCTAAGCCATCTCTCCAGCCCAAGATATAGTTTTTTGAAAAAAAAATACATGAGCAATAGCTCTAGTACTACATAGGCTAATTCAATAAACTTATGTCAGTTAAAAGTTATTCAGCTAAAAGTTAGTGCTTAGAACAAGTAACAGAAATACTACTAGATCATAAAACTTTTGATCACTGGGGGAAAGCGGCAGCTTTTTCAGTACTTTGGATCTTGGGTGATTTCTAGCCCTGTAGTCGGTGCAGCCAGATTGGTGGTGGTTAGCACTCAGGTTTGGTCTTACTAGGATTTGTTCTTAAGAACTCTATTGAGTTTTCTGTACCATTAGCTAAGTTCAACTCCCAGCCAGAGAGTTCTGAGATGACAGAGAGGGACAGAGTCCGCTGGTAAGTCTAATTCTTGCAGCTACCCACTCCTAATAAATTGTCTTCGGCCCCTCCATTGGAAATAGGCTACCAGGTGAATGGCATCACTCAGCATAGGTGGGGTGAAAGATTTTCTCAGCTTAGATTCCTAACCTAGAAAATTGTAATACGTAAAAAGTGAATTTTGACATGAGGCTCATTTTATCAATATATCATTTAAAAACAGCTTAACTTGGGGGGGGGGTATCTAAAATTTATATCCAGTGGTGAGGATCAGGTTAGAATACCTTGAAAACTTTTTCTTTTATTAATTAAAAGATAAGCTGCTACAAAATCAGGAGAGTAGGAAAGATAAGCCTGGATGGAAGTTTAATTAGTTTTGGCTTCGCTTGGTGGCCTCAAAAGTTGTGAAAAGGAAAAGGAAAGGGAATGGGAGAAAATAAGAGTAAGATAGCAAAAGTTGCAGACAAGGAGTATCCATTCAGGAAGAAATGTACAGGAAGAACCACAATTAGTTGGAAGGGATCATAGGCAGTTTCCAAAACCACATAAGAATTTTGGCTGGAATATCAGAATGAACAGCAAAGAAGAGGAGAGGTAGAGGGCAGTATCTGTCAAGAGCAGGAAAGAAACAGAGCATAAAGGTGAAACAGGAGATAAAGGGAGTGTGATATCAAATGGACATCCTTGACAAGGTGAGAAGAGACTGCGATGTAGAATTAACTCTACCGATACTCATATCCAGAAAACTTTATTTGCAAATTTGACAAATCTATTTGATGCTATAGAAAAATCTTGTGTGTAGAACTTACACAATGTAGGTGGCCATTTCTGCCCTGAATACCCAGCTCTTTACTTCCCTGAGACTCTGCTACCTTGTAGGTGATGATAGACATTGATTAGGAATCCTGTGGCATATGTGAACCTCAGTGTAGAATTAAAACCTGTCCTATCAGAGCTTGAGCACTGGTGTAAGTAAGCAAAAGGGAAAAATTATACAAAACCAACATCAATCTAAAATGCTGATAATAACATGCTTTTAGTACTTTCATGGCTGGATTTTTTTTTAATTTAATTTATTAGTTTTCTTTTCAGTAAATACAGGCAGTTTGGTACCATTATTTAGGCTCATCTGTGATCTACCCCCTCCCATTAGACCCTCCTTGTTATTGAAAATGGGTCGTGCATTGTGGAGTTAGCCCCCAGTTATTAGTATGATAAATGTCTCTGAAAATCATGACCCAACATGTTTTAATTTGTGGAATGGATTTGTTTAGGGACTGTTCCAAACCTCAGAGTGAGAAAGCAGCTGTGGTGGTGTGATTCAGGTGTCCACTTATATACTAATAGACTTATTTGTTCAGAATGCTGGGTCCCCAGCTGCTGGGGATTTAGGAAATGGAGCCTCCTGAAGGCAGGCTTATGAGTGTTACAGCCTGCTTCCCCCTGCCAGCGTTGGCATGGTTTCGGATGGTTATTGTCCACCTGATGTCGGGCCAGGAGGATGCCCATATTCTGCTCATGCCATCATTTTTTCTTGCCATCATGGAGCTCCCCATAAAGTTTGTAAGCCAAAATAAACCCTTTCCTCCCACAAACTGCTCTTGGTCAGGTGTTTCCTGCCAGCAATATGAAGCTGAAGCTGACTGCAATAGTGACTTTACAAGTGTTTGCAGTCAAAGGCTAAGCTAAACCAATCCTTTCTCACCATTGCCTGCAGTTGCTAGTTCCTCCTCAAATGAGTCAGCGTACAGCACCTGGATCCAGAACAACCAGCATAAAGGTGAAGTAGTGACACTTGGTGGCTTGCTATGACTTAATTCAGAGCTTCTGGTGACCTGTAGTGATTACATGAAAGAGAGAGAGAAACTACTGATGACCTACTTGGATGTATCTTCCTTTTATAAAGCCTGTCTTTAATTTTATTACAGGTCTGGATCAAAATTCATATGTTTCTCTTCTTTGAGTCCTATTTTCTCCTACTCTCTCATTCTTTCATGCTACTTATACTGTTTTTCTCTTTCCCAATGAGACACCAAGAGGTAGGTTATGACATCTGTGTTTCTAAAGGTGGAAATGAAATAGTGTTCATCAATTTAGGCAACCAAAATACCTATTTTGTCACATATGTATATTAAATAGACTTGAAATGTCCTTGCTACATAACTTACTTTCCTAACAACAACAACAAAAAATCCCCAATTTTTTCACATTTTATTTGACCTTCACCTGTGAAATATATTCAGGAAAATTTTTATGCAGTAACTGTGTTCTTAAGTCAGACAAAATTTTAATTAGCTGTCAAAATATCTATAGGAAAATGGAACTAAATTTAATAAAGAAAACAATTGAGTATCACAGTTATTTTTAGCTCATTCTTATTGATGAATGTAAAAATTATGAATTTATTCTCAAGGCATAAAAGGAAATGATACTAATTTAAATGTAATAAATATTGTTCAGTTTTATATTACAGTCCTTAGGACAGATAAATGAAAAATAACTTAGTGACTAAAACCATTTTATTTGTAAGAGAATTTTCAAAAAATTATTTATATCATTTTATTTATTTATAATGATATAATTTGTATAATTTCCACCAGATAGGATTGAGCAAATTTAATTTTAAATAAAATGAAGGAAATCAAATACATCTGGTTTGTAAAATGTATGATTTTTATAACCACATTATCTTCTGGAATGTCCTTGTTATATTTATTGCAATTTGTCAGAGACACTAGGAAGCATTCTGTTCAACACATATAACTATGATGGGGAAGTTTAAAATTGTTATTTTAGTAAAGACATTTAAGCTTCTATTTTGTCAGGTGTAAAACCTTTATCATTGATGACAAATCAGTAAATAAACAGTAACAGAGTACTTAAGCAGTAAACAGTTATAATGTTTCAAAGTAGCAATACATATAAAGTGTATGATAGAGTAAGCCACACTGACTTTGTTCTTGAGGGCTTCTAGAGAGGTTTGAACTTGTTCAATAGGTTTGTATTTTCTTTTGCTTTCTTTCTGCATAGTATGCATCCATATTTCAAGTTCCCTTTTCAGGTCATTTAGACCAATGGAACAGAATTGAGGATCCAGATTTTAGTCAAGTAACTACAGATACTTTATCTTTGACAAAGGCCAAAAACATACACTGGAGAAAAGACAGCATCTTCAAAAAATGGTGAAGGAAAAAAAAAACATATTCAGAAAAATTAAAGTAGATCCACACATCTTGTCATGCACAGAAATCAAATCCAAATGGATCAAAGACCTGAAACTCTACTACTAGAAAAAAAAAAGTAGGAGGAATTCTCTATGTTATAGGAATGAGGAAAGACTTCCTGAACAAATCTCAGTAGCTCAGGAACTTAAACAATCACTGAACCAATGGGATCTCATGAAGCTGATAAAATTTTTCACAGACAAACATACCATAAGCAGAGCCAATAAATCACCCACAGAAAGGGAGAAAATGTTTGCTTGCTATACAACTGACAGAGGCCGAATTTCTAGAATGTACAAAGAATTCCAAAAGCTAAACAATAAAAACCCAAACAAACCACTCACAAATTGGGCAGAGAACTGAATAGGGAGTTTTCAGAGGAAGAAATACAAATAGGATGGCAAATGCACACTTAGGAAAATGTTCAATATCCCTAACCATCAGGGAAATGCAAATTGAAATAACTATGAGATTCCACTTTACTCCAGTAAAACTGACAATCATTGAAAAATGAAATGAGAACTTTAGAGATGAATTAGTGGTTAAGGCACTTGCCTGAAAAGCCAAAGGACCCAGGTTCAATTCCCCAGGATCCACACAAGCCAAATGCACAAGGGGGCAAACACATCTGGAGTTTGCATGCAGTGGCTAGATTTTCTGGCATGTCCTCCTCTCTCTTAAATAAATAAAAAATATAAATATTTTTTTCAATATTCATATGACAACAAATGTTGGCAAGGATGTTGGGAAAGAGGAACCGTTATTCAATGTTCTTGGAAATGACAAAACACTTGATAACCTGCCCGAGATAAAGGTTCTGTTTTTTCATTCTTTATTTTTCTTTTCTTTCCTTTTTCCTTGGTGCTGGTCTGTAATTTCCAGTACCAGGATGTAGTTAACACCTACAATGAGCTGTTGACTAGAGAGATACACAATGCCTTCCAAAACAGTACTTGTGTTAGTGCACTTTATTACCCACCAGAGGTTAACGGTGAGACCCTACTTCTGAAGACACCGTATGCTGTCGGAAAGAAACATGGAGAAACCTGGTTGGAATCTGGATGAGAGTCAGTTGCCAGACAATTATCCCGTCTTGTGCTAGAAGGTGCTACTTGAGCTACTGGGGGAAAGTTGCCCACAATCCCCATTGTAATGACCTGCATCCCCAGTGAAGATGATCCCTTTGGAAAAGGGGGCAGCGATGAGGAAAATAATTATACCAGCATATGCTGTTTACATAATAAGCATTTCCAAAACTAATAAAAATATTGTATACCTCCACACACAGACATACACATGTAAATAAATAAATTACTTGAATTAAAAAATACCTATGCTTTCATAGCAAATATAGTATATAATCATAAATTAAAGTTGTATATATGCAGATCATACATATATTCATGAACACATATATAAGAAACTATTTAACAATTTTCTTGCCACATTAATAATTAATGATTATGCATTGGCTAAAAACTCTTGTGACAATTCGAGAATGTGTGTTGGGAGTTTTATATATATACTAAAGAAATGGAAAATATGATTGTCCCAAAGGCTCTTAAGTGGCTGATAATAAAATATTTTCTACATTAATTGTATATCTCTGTGTGTATACATGTGTATGTTAGCACGTGTGTGTGTAGTAGGCAAAAAACAACAAAACATCAAACTTATTATTTGTTAATAATTTTTTCTTATATTTTTTCTTTTCCTCTGTACTGTGCATGTAAATGATTGTGTACATACATGCTTTATTATTCATTGTTATATAAACTTAAGATATTATAAAACATCTTTTGTAAATTTTTCATCTCCCTTTCAATAGGACAGTACAGCCAATTTCCAAATTATAAAACAATTTTTGTATAGAATAGCAAATTTTGGATATTTTACAGAATATCCAAATGATATTCTGGATGTAAATGAGATTGTTTTTAAGTAGGAAATGATATTTCCTGAGTTATGAGATTATACATCAAGAAAGAAGAGTTTTCTAAATATTAATGTACTACCATCAGAAATACTTCTAATTTTGAGTTGAGTATAATTGGGTTCCATTAAATTATGCAAAGGATATGCATAAAGTACAATTATGTTGCTCATTAACACCATGGCTTGGAATGCTCAGTCTTTGCTCTGCAGCTGACAATGAATTGGAAGGGTGCCTTAGCCATTCCCATATTTAAAGCTGTTACTTCCCTCCATGCTGGCAACTCCACTGTAGGTCTTTATTGCCTGTGCCTGTCCAGATGCATGATGTGATCAAGGCCAGCTCAGGCATTTGATTGAAAAATGCAGAGTAGTTGTCATTGCCAAGGTCTTCCATGTTTTACAGATCTCAGCTATGTGATGCACCCACATTGTCCTTTGAGTGTCAAGCTTTTAGACCAATCTCAGGAAGTGTTTATTGTCTACATAGCAAGAAGAATAATGCTATATTAAGATAAAAGAGAAAATAAATACTAAATTAATTTTAATCAGCAAGCAACACATGTTATGCAACAGATAGCCAGCTGTTATATATTAACAAGATTATAAAATCCCATTTTAGACAATAAAAGTTGTCAGTAAGTATTAGCCAAGACAACTTTGTCAAGGTACCCTGTTTTGTCTTAACTGTGCTATTCTAGAACAAAGCACTGTGCTGCTGTCAAGTAAGAACCATGTTTGTCAGCAGACACTTCCATCCTAGCTTATGCTATGCTAAATAACACACGATAAGGGAGCACAACAATTTGGACTGGGACAGAAATGTTACAAGGTGAAGCTGGCATTTCTGAGCTATGGATATAAGCTTAATCATCACAGCATCTACAAGCATGGTAATACTGGAGATAATATGGTAATTCCCAATTCCTTAGCTGGAGAAGAAACATCAGTTCTCTTTTGCAGTGCCAAGAGCAAATTGATACCTAGATAATATTTGCTATGATAAATAAGTTAACTAGGGGAATTGTAAAATGAACCTCTTTATTGTTTTAAAGAAGTAAAAATAGGGCTAGAGAGATTGCTTAGTGGTTAAGTTGCTTCCTTTCAAAGCCTATGGACCCAAGTTTGATTCCCCAGTACCCAGGTAAAACCAGATGCACAAAGTGGCAAATGTATCTGGAGTTCATCTGCAGTGGCTAAAGGCTCTGGTGCACCTATTATTTTTTTCTCTCTCTCTTTCTTTGTCTGCATCTTTCTATCAAATAAATAAATAAATAAAATATCTTAAAGAAGTAAAAATATTTTCTCTCATCTGATTCATGTCCAGAAATATTAACAATAACCTTTATAACAATTTTGTGAACTTAAATAATATATGAAATGTGAAAATTATGATATAAATATCATAAAATTTACAATTAGAAATTACAAGTTATAGATTTTTGTGTTGTATCAGATAAGTAGCTATGAAGCAAAAAAAGATTATTATTATTATTTTAATACATTATATGAAAATTATATAGCAACAATGCAAACATACTCTTGATACAGTCTAAACAATACAAAAATATACTACTGCAGAAAATTATCAAGTTTATAGGATGATCTCAAAAGATGCAGAATAGAACAACATACTTAAAAAACAGAAACCATTAACAATTAATGGTGCTACTTCTGAGTCCTAACATAACAACAATCACTTTTAATTGAAAGGAATTATATTTTCTAAAAGGAAGATGGGGCTAAAGGGATGGCTTAGCGGTTAAGGTGTTTGCCTACAAAGCCAAAGGACCCAGGTTCTATTCCCCAGGACCCACGTTAGCCAGATGCACAAGGGGGTGCATGTGTCTGGAGTTTGTTTGCAGTGGCTAGAAGTCCTGGTGCACTGATTCTCTCCCTACCCCCTTTTTTCTCTTTCAAATAAATAAATAAAATATTTTAAAAAGAAGATGGAGTTGGTGAACAGATATAAAACAATGGTCATCAAGGTTCAACATTATTCTGCTTATAACAGATTCATTTTCAGGTTAATGATAACACAAAGACTGAAAGTAAATGGAAGGAAACTATTTTTAATTGAAACATAATTAAAAGTGACCACATGTGTTTATAATTACCAGAAACAATAGACGTTAAGATAAAAATTGTCACGAAAAACAGAATATGGCCATTATTTGATATTAATGAACAAATTCATAAAGAGGATATAATAATTACAAGCACATCTATACACAAAATACATGAAAAAAACATGAACATAAGTTAAAGAAAAAAAAAAATCCCACCATGATTTTAACTTGGTACTTAACTTTCACCAGTGCATAGATCTTATAGACATGAAGTTAATAAAATAGCACACTTCAGTAACACTGTAGATAAAATTGTCTCAGCATCAACATAGTATATAGTAATTACTATGGTAAACAGAATAATCTCTAAAATCAATAAATTGTTAGGTCATAAAACAAGTCTTACCATATAAAAAATGAAAATATAATCTACAGAATTGGAGGAAACATTAAGAAATTTTATACTTGATAAGAAAATAATTCCAAAATATGTAAGGAACTCAATACCAATATTGTTAATAATACTAACATTCAAATTACTTCTACTCTGGCTTGTCTTCAGATTGTATTAAAATTTCACTTTTTAAAAATTGGTAAAGGGAGTTGGTCATGGTGGTGCATGCCTTTAATCCCAGCATTTGGGAGGCAGAGGTAGGAGGATCACCAAGAGTTCAAGGCCACCCTGAAACTACATAGTGAATTCTAGGTCATCCTGGGCCAGAGTGAGACCCTACCTTGACAAACCAAAACCAAAAATAAAAAGGGGGGGGGGTGAAACTGGTAAAGGTAAAATTTTAAAGATTAAAATATTTTATAAGATATGAACAGCAGAGAGGGATGAAAGAAATGATAGATATCATTAGTCAGTAGAAAAGTACAAAGTAAAACCACAATGAGATGTTATCACACATTTGTCACAATAGCTATTATCAAAACTACAAAGATAACTATAGGTCAAAAATTGGAGACAAGTCTGCAAAGGTAAATTAGCATTGACATTACGGTAATTGCTATGGAAGACACTCTAGAGTTTCAAAAAGAAGTGAAACCAATGTATTCAGCAATTCAAGGACTAAACACCCAAAGAGGAAGTTGTATAGGCAAACTCATTGTCTTTACTCCTTCAAGTAGTGCAGTATTATTCACAAAAAAAAAAACAATAATCATATCCACCTAAGTGATCACCATGGGATGAATCAACAATGAGCATATTTATACATGTGACTGCTTACATATGTGTGCAAGATGGAATATTGAAGTTATTAAAAATATTGGGTCCATACAAAGCAGATTCTTTTCTAAGCATAAATTATGAGATTTATTTTAGGGACAGTTAAGATCAGGAGAATCAAAGCAGGAAAACTCCACCTAAAGATCACTACCACATTCAGAATTTTGTAAAACGGTTTAAACAAATTGTTAGAATACAATCTGAGACTATAGAAACAGAGTATTATCACCAGGAAAAGTCACAAGACCATTGTCAGTGTTTTTAATGGACTACAAACTGTAGACATGGTTGACCTCAGCCTCCAGTTGAACTAATATTATGTGACATTAAAACCCCACAATATGTCACTGCTTCTTTTTCTGCCTCACAAAACCTTATCCTGGGACTATCTGATATGGGTGCTCCATATAGACAACATGTGTGGCTAGTACCATCTTATATAAAGACACACCTAGATGGCAGGTGAGTTCTTTACTACAGGAAAAGTAAACTAGGTCGGGGGGAGGGTCGTCTGTATTTACTTTTTGTATAGATAGTCCACTTTCCTTTGTTGTAGCAACACACAAGATAACAGGCTTGTTAAAAGGAAAGTTTCTTCTGTCCCGTTGTTTGGAAGATTTGGTACATAATCCAGAAACTTGTTGCTGTTGGGCTGTGGTAACATGGTATATAAAGGGGAGTGCCTGGCAGAGCAATGCAGCTGCTGTCACTTCTGAGAACAAAGGTGTGAAAGAATAAGACACTAGGTTCACATCTCCTTCAAGAGAAGATCCCCAAAAACCTAAAACCTCCCATCTGTTTCCACATTCCAAAAGGTCCAGTACATCCAATAAAAGTCATAGTCTTGGTCACTAGGGTCCCTGATTCCTAATGACATTTGTGGCCATTTTCCCCCAGAAGCTCATGTAGAGGTTTCCAGCATTTTACAGGCTAACCAGCTGGGAACTGGCTTCATTTCATATTCATCTGGATCTCTCAGGCTGTTCTGCATTGGCAATGTGTGATGTCTTCAGCAATAAAGTCTTACCATTTACTTCACATGGGTAATCAAGGGCTCAACAGAAGCCTGTCCTCTTTTGTGAATCTCCTGGGTCTATGTAATTAGCCTTTCCCTGTGGATTGTAGCCACTTGCTTATCTGTGGTTTGTAAACTCTAACAGCTTGAGTTGCAAGTATACCTGACAGACACCTTGAGGGACAGAAAAGAGGGATGGAAGTGTTTGGGGGATAGGGGATGGGAGGGCAGGGGATATACACAAAGCCATATCCAAATAAGTTGGTACCATATAAACCTTGCTCCTGGATAATGAACTTAAAGGTATAATCTTGGTTAGGAGCATGAAGGGATCATCTGGTAAGAAGGGCCCTGGGTAGGGTGGGATGAAGCCTAGCACTAAAATATTTGACTCTAGTTAGCAATTCCTATGACCAAAGTATATTCTTTTTGTAATTTTGTTTTTGTTTTTGTTTTTGGAGGCAAGCCCGACAGACTACCACTTTAGAGAGAGAAGAGAGAATTGGCACACCAGGGCATCCAGCTGTTGCAATTGAATTCCAGATACATACATCCCTTGTGCACATGTGTGAGCTTGCACAACTTGTGTCACTGCATCTGCCTCACATGGGACATGGAGACTTGAACCAACGTATATTCTCAATTAAAAAAAAAATGGAGTTTCATCATTTTTGCCAATATGAATGTTAAGTGGAATTGGCCAGGAATCAAAAGGCAAATGATACTTTGACCTTATTGGCAGAACATAAAGACGTACAGCTCATGGAGTTTATGAGGTAGAATTGAAGTTTTCTGAAGGTCTGGGGCAATGGTTGTTGTGAGATGTTGGTAAAAAAGCAACAAATCTCAGTGAGCCGGAATGGTGAATTCTGGAGATCTACTGTAAAACACAGTGGCTCCTAGACAAAATGAACAAGATTTTAAAATAGCTAAGGGTGGAATCTAAGTGCTATGATTACAAAGTGAATGAATATGCTAATCACTTTAAAGCAATAATTTCACAAGGTACATCTGTGTTGAGCTCTCAGATTCTCTGATTTTCTGTTTGATATGTTTTCAGTTTCTTCTGTGTCAACCACTATCTCTCTAGAGGGGGGTTTTCAACCTGGAAATTAGAGCAGCACTCATACTGAATCTGCCACTTTGTGTGTAATGTTTCCTGGGTCTGGAAGATGTGATATGAAATGATGACTCTCATGCTAAGGGCTGACTTTCTTTGCTTCCTGGGCTGATGGGCCTCATCTCTCCTGGTGTTTGCTGCCATCTGTAACATGCAAATTCTGTAGCCAAGAGTCTGACCAGCATTGATTAAATGGGATATGCATAGATAGAATACAGTTGAGCATAAGCACTCCTTTTAAGCAAAGAGCAGTGGACATTCTCCTTTATGGCCTTGTAGGCCATAGGCTTCTAACTTGGCTGTCAGTATCAAGTATGAATTTTTCTCCCACTGAATGGGGCTCATGTCCAATCAGAAAGCAGTTAATTATACCCATAACCTGTATTCCATGAATGCACCAGTGTTCATATCTTGCCTGGTTAGTTGATTATGTAGCTTGCATGATCCAATACTTGTTCGTGCTGGTATTAACCATTATCTCTCAGCAGCTGATGGAGCTGGCTTCCAAGTCAGTTCCAGGATGATTTCTCAGTGCCCTGTGTGCATTTCATATGAAAAGGTGTTAAGATCCACCTTTAAAAATGCTATCTTTGGCTAAATTTGGAATGATGCACTTACTGTTATTTTTAACATTTAGTATTTAAATAATTTGGAAAGCTTTGTTCTTTACACTCAAGTTAACTTTTAGAGACTTTTAATAAAACCACTGGTTCTCTTCTATGGAATATGATGAGGTTGGGTTAATAGTACACAATTAATTTTGTACATGTATCTGGTCATGAGATGATAATGCACTTTCTCCCACGTGTTTTATTGTAATCTTAATATGTACTTATGGTTTGAACATAAAGAATTCTTCTTTAGTTTAATTTTATTTATTTATTTGAGAGATACAGAAAGAAGCCATTCAAATGAACTGCAGACTCACATACCATCTTGTACATCTGGCTTAGTTGGGTCAAACTTAGCTGGGGAATTGAACTTGGGTCCTTGGGCTTGGCAGGCAAGCACCTTAACCAGTTAGCCATCATTCCATCCTGAAAGTATTCTTAAAGATGACTAACATGCTGGATACTTAGTCCCAACTCTTAGAAATACTGAGAGATGATTAGAATATGCAGGCTCTAACTTCATCAATGAAAATATTGTTGGTTAGTTTATTTGCATGGGCTATTGGGAGGCAGAGTCTTTGGGGAAGTATTTGTCCACTGAAGGCATCCCTTTGAAGTATATATCCTGTCCCTTTAACCTTTCTGTCATTCTCTGCTTCAAGAATACAACAAGGAGAGCAGCTTTGCCCCAGCACTCCCTTTGTTGCTATGAAATTTATTCTCACCACTAGTCTCTACTACTGAAGCCATGGAATCACAGATTAGAACTTCTGAAAGTGTTAGCTCACTTTAGCCAGAAATAGTTTATTACTTTAAAAACATACTTTATATGTCTACATTAAGTGTTGGTACTATCTTCTCCCTCCACCCTGCCACCATTCTGCAGGAGCCCCTCCTCAGTGGAGTTGCTGATTTTCCTCATGGGATTGTGGGTTATGCACTGGGATAGAAGCAGTCAGTTATTGGTGGGAGGCAATCTGTGGGTCTTATAATCTTTCAACACCCTCTTCTGCAAAATTCCTTGCATGGTCGTGAGTGTGTTTTATAGCCAGAAATCTTTTGTGTGGAATTTTGCACATATTTTTTCATACCAGTGAAAACTTGCTAACATATAATGAACTATAGTTCAACATACACTGTTCAACTCTATGCTTATTATCTCAATATCTTGTATACTTAACTTTCGTCCTTTACTTGCACTAATCTCTGACTGTAATGTGCTCATTAATATATTGGGAGAAACCTGGTTAATTTTAAAGAAGCATATTTATTATTGCCATTTCTTTTCTTTTATTCATTTCCTAATTCTTTGGAGGGAGCCTTATGTAGCTCAAGTTGTATGAGCTCATGACCTTTCTACTTTGGCCTTCCACATAATGAACTATCAAACAAAACTTTTCCTATTTATTAGCATCGTTTATAAACGTGTATTTGAAAATTCTATTTTTCATTGAGTGATATAAACATATATATACATGGAGAGTTTGATAATTAATAAAAACCACTGTCTACATGAAGAAATAATGGATGCTGACTACATACTTAGTGGCCCAGTGTATGATCACTTAACTTATGAATTCCTTTGACAGACATTGATAGAATATTAATTATTCATGTACTTGCCACTTTAAGCATATCATAAGACTTGTTGGGAGTGGATTCTGATGGCTTTCCTTCTTCTTCTAAAACAAAATTGCAAAAATGGTCAAGAGGTGCAAGGGTGTTTATTAAAATCTGAGTCAAATCAAAGACATATCAGAGATATTTATAATAATTAGAATTTTTCCTGAGTGGAGAAGCAGGAATTCTAAGGATTGACTTATATATGGCATCATTATTGCTAAATATCATGGCAAGTTCATTCCCATTTCCCTGAAATTAAGAAATTACTTAAGGTGACTAGAAAGAAATTATACTGGTGATTATTTGAAAAAAGGGAAATTATAAGTAAAACATTGCAAGGGATTTGGGCATATTTCCTTCTATATATCAAATAAAAATGCACCTTACTCAGAATAAAAGGGGGTTCAGTGGTTGAAGGCACTTACCTGCAAAGCCTGATGGACCAGGTTCTGTTCCTCAGTACCTATTTAAAGGAGATGAATAAAGATGTCACATAAATCTGGAGGTCATTTGTAGTGGCAAAAATCACTGGAATGCTATTCTCTCCCCTCCCACTCCCCCACTTGCAAATAAAAAAAAATGTATATATTAAAAGCTAAACAAAAAGCTTTAAAAGTATTTTGACAAAATAAAAGTAAAGACTAAAACTCAGGTAAGAAGAATATCTACAGTAGAAATTTTTATTTACATTTGATTTATAGAAGTTTAAACTTTTATTTGATAATGCAGGAAGTTGTTTAGAGCCACTTAAACATTTAGATCCTGAGGGCATCATTTGAACAAACTAATACTTTAGTGCACTAAATGGTGGGAAATGCCTCAAAATTGTAAACTACTTTTGATAAGTACCTAAGGAGCCTCTGGGGATATTGTAACTGTCTGGAGGACCTGGGTTATTAATGTGTTGATTTAAAATACCTCCATTATACTAGGCATGCAAACATCAACCTGTAGAAATTTTATTTAAAGGCATTTGCACATCTTTATTATCTCTTTATTAAATAGAACAAAAGGTTGTATTACTTCATTTTCTACTAAAGATATGGATAAAGTTGCATCTGGGCAGTGACACAAACTTACTGTTGGGAGCTATGACCCATACCTCGGCCATGATGACAGAAACCTCCATATAGCAAGTTAAGTTTCTACTTCCTCACCTAATATTCAACTACCAGAAACAATGGGATCATACGCCTGGCTGAACACTCCCCCATCCTGCTGGTAGCTGATGAAGAAACAAAGGCATTGCCATTTAACCAATAACTCTGTGATCTTTGCCCTGACCTTGTCCCCTTCCCCCTACAACTCCTTGCCCTGACCACATCCCCTTCCCCCTACAACCCTATATAAACCTACATGGAAAAAATAAAATCTCAAGGCCTTGACAAACACCTAGGATGGTCTCCTTCTTGTGTTTGTTTGTCTTTTCCCACTCAGGTTAGCTTCTCCTTGAGTCTTTGTTCAACTCCCCACTGGCTGGGGCAAGTGGCACCCAAACATGAGGCCAAAGGTACGAAGTATGACCTGGGCATCGCTCGAGTGGATGGCCATCCTCGCCATTGGATTGCCACCCCACCAGGGTCAGTGAAGATCCGCATAGTTCACTACAGGAAATACACCTGTAATACGGATCTGCTCTGTGGTCACCACAGAAAAACCCACCTGTGATACAGATCCACTAAGGTAAGACAAGTGACGCAGACTTCTAGGCAAACCAGTTAAAGACTATGTAGTCAGATTTGCAAGACACAAGAACTGCGGGGTTTCTTTTTGCACTTCTTTTCCTCCTTTTACTTTCGGTTGGCGCCATCACGTGGAATTGCAAAATAGCGACAGGGCAACTGAAGCCTCTTGGCCAGGGCTACCCTATGGCATTGGCTGAAGTCCCCTAACTCCCTGTGTGAATCCTGACAGCCCATTTGGGAGTTGGCAAAGACCTCGTATCTAGCCTCTCTTCCTACCAACCAATCTGGTTACACAACAGCCAGTAAATGCTCTTAGAGTGGCTGCCAGTTCTTAAAATTGCAGGCTCACGTCAAGCTCACTGGCAAATCCTCTGTGCTGGTTCTCCAAGCGGGAACGTTAAACTCTGGTCTTGCCATATCTCCTCTTTCCTTTTCTATCATGGGACAGACCCTAAGTAAGCATAAATTGTTGAAGGGCTTAAAACTTCCCTCAAGGCACAAGGAACACCGGTTAAGAAAAAAGATTTAACAAAGAGTAAAAAGGAGCTAATTGTCATAGTAAAAGTTATTTTAAAAACACAAGAAATTGAGATTGCTTCAAGTTCTTTAAGCAAATTTTTTATTTTATCAGGAGGATTTGTTCTTTTTATGTGTGTGTATGCGTTTATGTGTGCTCATTGTGCTTACTAGTCGTGTCGTGTTTGTTACTGTTTGTGACTAAAGAGATGAGACGGATGCAGGTGACACCCCTTTCTTAACTAGAGAACTTTTTCAAGGAAATCAAAGACCTAAGCATAAAAATTAAAAAGGAAAAGTTAAATGTCTTTTTCAGGGGTGAATTTGCCAGATATTTGTTCTAGATCAAGTTCACCTTACATAGAGTATTATTAAAAACAACGAAACTTCCTCTAAAGAGGTAACTTATAATTTGTCAGATATTTTTTTAAAAAGATTGTAATGTCCTGTTACTTAAAAGGAGGAGGAAACTTATATGACTTCAAAGCCAGCCTGCCTCAAGATAACTACACAATTTGCCTTAGTTACTTCTAGTAAAATTATTTCCAAGTGTGTTATTGGTATTAATGACATACAATTGTGTTAAGACTACTTTATTTTAGTAATAGGATTAATCAATTTGGTGTAATTTTTAATAGCCTTATAAGAAAGATAATTAATTGCTTCTTGGCTTTTTGGCTAAGATCAAGTGTAGTATCTGTTGTTATCAGTTTAATATATGATACATCCCCTATCTGAGGACAATATAGTAAATGGAGTTTTGGAGCTCAGAGTTGGAATTGGAACTTGCTCCGTCCTTCCACACACCAACCTGGTATTGCAGTACCTCTAGGAATGGTGCACCCCCTCAGGGGAATAAAAAAAAAAAGAGAGAGAGAGGAAAGATAATTAATGATGGGGTGAGATGAATTGATTGAAAGAACTGGGAAGGAATTTTTCAGTGATTACTTGTTGAAAATGCCTTCTGAGTGGTACTTAGATCAGAATGTTAAAGTATATAAATAAAGGTGTGTGGATGTAAAAAAAGAAGAAGAAGAAGAAGAAAGAAAAAAAAAGAGAAAAAGAAAGAAAAAAAAATTCAGGCTAAACCTAAACACCATGCCTAAAGTTAAAGGTTTTTAAACTGTTTACAAACTTTAAGAAACAAGTTTAAGCCAAAATCATTGGTTGTCGAGTAATGTTTTTTTCTTACAAAAAATTTATCAAGTGTTATATTAATACTTACCTAGCTGTTTTGGCTCAGAAAAGACAAGATTCTATTCTATTGTATGTAAAGTAACTGTATCAATTTTGGCACCATGATAACATTTCGTTATATTTGGTTAACTTACATTCAAAAATTCTAGCTATACAGAACAGTCATCTTGATTTTGATTCTACTAAGGCTGCTAATGATTTATCTACTACAAGTAAGTCTGTGTGGTCTGGTTGGGACTCTCTAAGTTCCTGGATAGGCAGCTTTACAGCTGTGGGAGTTTGCCTTCTGCTTCTCTTATGCCTATTGCCACTTTTCTTCAAGTGTCTAATAAAGTCTATTGTAAATGTTCGCACAGAGGTCCGAGCTATACACTATAGGACATGTCCTTGGCTCTCTCAGACTTTATCTTAGTTCTCCCTGAATGTTTTCCAGCTGGTGGCCAGAGATGGATACAAAGGGAGAAGGAGAATCTAAAACAAAGAAACCAGTTGGGTCAAAAAGCACTGAGGATAAGGTAATCTCCATTGTGATGGGCTAAGCAAACAATGGTACTTTACAACGTTTAAAATGGTACGTTTATCTAAACAGGTGGTTGGAGGCCAGAGGACCCCGCAGTGGAGTGTTTCTGGAATGCCCTTAAAATGGAGATTGCTCCAGGACCTTAGAAAAATTAATAAGGTCATGGTGCCTATGGGAGCCCTACAACCAGGCCTCCCCACTCCAGTAGCAATTCCTGCAGGATATTGTAAAAATCATTATTGACCTTTTTTACAATCCCCTTACACCCCGGGACATTCAACATTTTGCATTTAGTTTACCTGTGATAAATTTTAGAAGCCCTGAAGGTAGTGGAGGCTACAATTCTGAGCCAAAGGGTCACTTTTTTTTCTTATAAAATGCCTCTTCTGGTCATTTGTGCCACCAACGGTGTTCTCGCAGGAGGGGCTCCTCTTCTGGGTCCTTTTAACCTCCAAAAGTTAAAAACAGGGGATTTATATCCCATAAAAGGCTCTCCAAGAAATATCCTTCATCATGCCTTGTTTGTGCCTCACTCTCTGGCCACATAGGCCCTGCCTCTCCTCCCCAAAAGGTACCAAGGGCCAAAGATTGTGGGAAAAAAGACATCCTCACGGGAAGAGTCGGGTACCCACTCCCCCAGTTGGTTAATACCCACAGCTGCAAAGCAGGCCTCCCCTTCTTTTTGTATAAAAGAAGGGAGGAGATGTTGGGAGCTATGAAGCAAACCTTGGCCATGTTAACAGAAACAGCCATATAGCAAGTTAAGTTTCTACTTCCTCACCTAATATTCAACTACCAGAAACAATGGGATCGCACGCCTGGCTGAGCACTCCCCCATCCTGCTGGTAGCTGATGAAGAAACAAAGGCATTGCCATTTAACCAATAACTATGTGATCTTTGCCCTGACCACGACCCCTCCCCACTACAACCATATATAAACCTATGTGGAAAAAATAAAATCTCGAGGCCTTGACAAACACCTAGCATGGTCTCCTTCTTGTGTCTGTATGCCTTTTCCCACTCAGGTTAGCTTCTTCTCAAGTCTTTGTTCAACTCCCCGCTGGCCGGGGCACTTAGATTTACTATAATATAATGCCATTTTTACAAGTTACTACAGATTTGAAAATAATTGTGTCTTCTACTTCCCTAGCTTTCCTCTTCTTTTCTACAAGATAACTCTGAGACTCTTATGGGACAGAAGTTCAATAAGATATTTCTTTAGGGGCTTTTCTATATATGCTATCATTCTTTCAGAAAGTATCTGCCTGCTAAACTTTTCAAAGAGTATAATCTTCAAAGAAATTTGGCAATGTTTATTTTTCATGGTTAATATAATTTTAGTAGAATATGAGTGTTCAAAATTATTTTGGAGTTTCTCATACACATACAAGTGAATTATAATTATTTATATATATATTTTTAAATGTAAGTTAAGACAGGTATGGTGCCACACACCTTAATCCCAACACTCAAGAAGTAAAGGTATAAGGATGGCTGTGAGTTCCAGGCCAGCTTGAGACAACAGAGTGAGTGCAGGTCAGACTGGGCTATAGTGAGACCCTACCTTGAAACAAAACAAAACAAAACAAAACAAAACAAAACAAAACAAAACAAAACAAAACAAAACAAAAAAAAAGCCTCAGTTAGTTATCTTGGCTCTTAGCTTGTCTGCTTGTCTGGGATGGTAACCTGAACTGCATGACTGGTTCTGTCTCCTTTGGTTCTTAATTTGTAGCCATCATGCTTGAGTGCATCTTCATCCTCCTTGGCCTTACTAATGTCCAGATTGGCAATGCCTGCAGGGACCACTACTGCTGAGAACATAGCGTACAGCCTGATGGCCAGACGCCAGGTGACAAGACCATTGGTGGAGGAGATGATTCCTTCCACACCTTCTTTATTGAGACAGGCACTAGCAGGCATGTACCCAGGGTAGTGTTTATAGACCTGGAACCTACTGTTATTGATAAAGTTTGCACTGGTATCTATCCCCAACTCTTCCACTCTGAACAGCTTATCACAGGCGATAAAGATGATTACTATGCCTGTGAATACTACACAACTGGCAAAGAGATTATTGACCTGGTCTTGCACAAAATGCCCAACCTGTCTGACCACTACACAAGCCTTCATGGCTTCTTGGTTTTCCATAGCTTAGGTAGGGGACTGTCTCTGGTTTCACCTCCCTGCTGATGGTATGGATCTCTGTTGATTACCTCAAGAAGTCCATTTATTCAGTCCCCTAGGTTTCCAATGCTGTGGTAAAGCCCTACAATTCCATTCTCAGCACTCACACCTCCCTGCAGTGCTCTGATTGTGCCTTAACAGCAGACAATGACGCTATCTAAGACATTTGTCATAGAAACCTCAATATTCGGCACCCAATATACACTAACCTGTATTGCATTATTAGTAGACAGTGTCTTCCATAACTTTTCCCCTTAAATTTGATGAAGCCCTGAATGTTGATATTCCATAATTCCAGCTTTCTGTAGCAGAGACCACCAATGCCTGCATTGAGGCAGGCAACCAGAGAGTGAAATGTGACCCTCACGATGGTAAATACGTGGCTTGCTGCCAGCTGTACTGTGGCAATGTGATCCCCTAAGATTTCAGTGCTGCCAATGCCACCATCAAGACCAAGCCTAGCATCCAGTTTTTGGACTGGTGCCTCACTGGCTTCAAGGATTAACTACCAGCCTTCCACTGTGGTACCTGGTGAAGATCTGACTGAGGGACAGCAGGCGATGTGCATGTTGAGCAACACCACAGTCATTGCTGAGGCCTGGGTTCACCTAGACCACAAGCTTAACTTTACTTATGCCAAGCACACCTTTGTGCACTTGTTTGTGGGCAAGGGTGTGGGTGAGGGAGTGTTATCTGAGTCCTGTGAGGGCATGAATGTCCTAGGAAAGTGTTATGAGGAGGTTGGTGTGAATTCTGATGAAGGAGAGGGTGAGGAATAAGGAGTACCAATTGTCCATTCCTCAGCTTAAGGATATCACATTCCCAGAACCTCAAATTAAACATTATGTGATGGGCATCAAGGTTTCTGATGGCCTTTTCTCTGATCATGTCTTACCATGTGAACCTGTAAGGTTTTTCTGTGATGTCACCAAAGTAAAAGTTTAAAGAAGAAAAGACTATCTTTTACTCTATGGTTGCTAATAATTTGTCCTATTCTTTTCCTCTTTAGCTTAAAACTAAGCTGTGATTTTTCAGTAGTCTCATTTTGATATCTGTTCTGAAATAATCATTAACACCATAAATACATAAAATATTACTTTTGGCACTCTCAAAATTTAGGTGTGAGTATAAAATATCACATAGTGGATTTTATGCCAAAATAACAAAATCTGTTGAAAGAATTCAAACAAAAAAGTATTCATGTATTTGAGAGAAGGTTTGTTGGTTAAAGGTACTTGCTTGCAAGCCTGCCAACCTCAGTTTGATTACCCAGAACCCATGGAAAACCAGATATACAAAGTGACATACATCTGTGGTTCATATTTACTGGCAAGAGGCTCAAGTACTGCCGGGCTCCCCCAGCAGGTAGTGCTGGGGGAGGACCAGGCCCGCTGGTTCTTCCCAGGGGCTTGAAGAGGAGGGTGGGTGTTGACGGCCAGGAACAAAACCACCTAGCCAGAAGTCTCGTCAAAGCAGGAACTCACTTTATTGTTACCGGCAGGTGTTTATATAATGTTGAGAATGAAGGCGGGGATTTTAGGATTGGATGAGATGTAAGGCCCAATAGCATACCATGACCTCTGAGATGATTGGTTCTAAGTCTAACTTCCTGTGTGGAACTAGCAGGCCAGAGGCCATTTGGCGCCCTGCTGAGTTCTAAGCATGCATGGGCGCGAACTCTAACTTGCTGTGCAGAAGTAGCAAGCCAGAGGCCATTTGGCCCCCTGCTGAGTCATAGCTGGCCAGAGGCAGTTTGCCAAACTTTAGCTAGGCTCAGGAAGTTCCACTAGGCCTCACGTTTGAGCCTCTCAAGGCCCAACATCTCCTCCTTTTGTTTTTGTAAGAACATTAGTCACCATGGCCCTTGTCTTAGGTTGTCCCCCTCTGGGGATCTTACCTGTTACTGGGTACCATGTGTTTAGCTCACTGAGGACCCACTCCATGGCCTGTCTTAGGTTGTCTTAGTCAGTCTGAGATCTGAGATCTTACCCATCATTGGTCACATGGAAGGCAGAAGTGGTGGCAGTGGGTCATATGAGGAACTTAATTCCTGAGTTGCCAGCCTGTGGTAAAGTATCTCAACCTGATAGATTTTTATTGCCTCTAGCTGCTGGTGAATGAATTGTGTAATTTCTTTAATTACACAAGGCTCAACAATGAGGAGAAGGAGAAGGAGGGGCCCAAGTAGGGGGAGAAGGTAGGGTAAGAAGCCATGTAAGCCCATCCACAGTGGGTTGTCTTGAAGGTCCTGCTGTCTCCTCTCCATGTCCTCTTGAAGCCTTTTGATCTTGTCCTGAACGATTCCCAATCTATTGGCATAGAAACAGTATTTTTCCTGTAAAAACAAGCATATGTCTTGCTTTTCGGCTGTTAATAGGTATAGCCCCCTCCTGTTTTGTAGGACTACCATAGCCAGGGAATCTAGCTGTTGTTGGAGATCAAGGATAGAGTTGGACATGGCTTTTATGTCACTGATCAACTGGAGAGAGAGCTTTCTGTGGAGATGGACTGCCATACCCATCCCTGCTGTCCTGGTGGCCATGCCTGTGGTTATTCCCAACCCAACGAGTAGGGTCATATGGGCAACTGTAGTAGTATTATTCGTGATTACTCCAAGCAGCCAGGGAGGCCCAGATCAGAGGCAAAGCCAACAAGGGAGGGAATTGTTCAGTTTAGCAGGGTGAAGACCATTTTAGGAACAGTCCTCAGGGGTGGGACACTCCCTGGAGGGGTGATTATCAGTGTCCCCTTGTTGGAGTAAATATTTTAGGTCCCTTGCTGGTATCCAAATGGATCTTTTCTAATATTCTTTTTTATCTAACAAATCATTATAAGAGGCCTTATGGTCAGTAGTGATGAAAGCCTCAGCATCTGCAAGGATGTCTTGCCCCTATAAGTTAGCAGTGAGCCCAGTCATCACGAGAGGGTGGACTTCTCCCCTGCCCTCACCTGGGTCAGTCCAAGGGAGCCACATGGCAGTCTCCCAGGAGGTGGACTGCCTGCCTACTCCCAGTAGGGGAGGGCTGGTCACAAGCTGTCAGAAGGGGGGCACTTCCTCCTTTCTCCGGACCATTCGGTCTGCTGCAGGGTCAATGAGAAGTTTGAATCTTTTATTGCCAATATTTAAAATAATTTTGGGTCTAAGGCCGGGGATCAGAGGGATGGTCCAATGGGCTTTGATGGTTTCTTTTCCCTTATTTAAAGGGCTGTGGGGAGCTCCAGGAGGAGTTTAAAAGCTTTCCCTGTATGTTAAACTTTGACCAATACTCCGTAGCCCAGTGAAATCTCTTTTTGTATTTAGGACAGCAGGTGTGATGGGCGTTGGTCATCCCCCCAAGTGTGGGGGAGGCTTTGTCTTGTTGGGGCACTCCTTTTTAAAGTTGCCCTTGTCCCTGCACCCAAAACATGTTGACTTTTTTAGGGCTTAACTGTAATGTGTAGATCATAGTGGCCAAATCTGTCTGTTTATTTTCCTGAAGGGTGGCAGCCATGACCCTATCCTGATGGGAGATAGTGCCAACGTCCTTGGTGGCTATAATCCATCTACTCATGGAGTTGTCCTTGAGACCCACACAGGGGGGACAGTGATCGACCATCATCCCTTCCCAGACCAACATTTTAGTAAACTGATTTTGTAATGCCCCTGGGGGAAATTTTCTTTTTTTTTTTTTTTGGAGACTATTTTTCACCTTATCTATAAATGTAGTTAAGTCCTTAGATGGTTTTTGAGTAATACCCATAAAGGGTGGGGGGTAGAAGGTCCCTCATCAAGCCTTTTTCATGTCACCAAGCCCAGTGTCCTGACATGGTCCCTATACAGATCTGATGAGATGTGCTGGACTTTGATAAGATATTGTCAAGCTAGTACACTACCATTTTACTGAGACAGAGAAGGCAACTTTACAGGTAAAATTCTACAGATTATGCTTGCTCAACTACATATTTCAAGCACAAATGTACAATTAATGTCCTGTCACAAAATTTATAATATAGCCCTTATCTTTGAATTATGGAACAAATTTTAAAACAAATATCACAGACAAAGGAGTGTAATATCAAGATGGCATTATCAGTAGGTTTATATTCAAAAGATATTAATCATGTTTCACCTAAACATATTTAATATATTCTAGTACTTCCATTTGTCTGAATAATAGAACAATATCACATTCTCACTGATTCATAACTCATGGGAAAATGAAAATTTGAATGATTACTGTGATATGTAGTACATTCAGTTTTATGCAAATACATAATGCAGTCTTGTGTTATAGCATATATTGTTAGCTGAATCAAAAATACTTCAATAGGAAACATAAGAATGAATGTTACATTAACAGCACATGCCAAGAGTGTTATGTGAGCCATTCCAAATTTAATACTTCCATCATGCTTTGAATTCAGACATTCTTCTCTCTGTTCTTGATATACTTTTATGGCAGTATTAGGTTTCAGATAATAGGCAATTAAAACAGGAAATCATTAATCACTCACCGATTAACTGTCTCAACTTATTTCTATTATTTTTCTAAGCAATGACCATACAGAGTATAAAAGTGAAAAGTCAAATATTTTATCTAAGTACTCATATATAAAACATGAAAATAAAAGCTAGTCTAGCAAAGACTATTAATTTCAATTATATTAAAATTCCACTATCACTGGTATTTTTGATGACAATTTTGTAGTATTATTCACAAAAGAAGTAAAGAGTTAGATACAATAAAAACAAATTGAATCTATCATTTTTCTCCAAACATATTTTCAAAGTGTTGAATGTATTAATATTCATTGGAGTATAAACATAATATATAATGTATTTATTTACATCTCAAATGCATTATGTAAATTACCACACAAAGCACAAGTCATGATACCACATGAATAATTATAAATGTATGTACGTGTGTGTGTACAAATAGATTGGTAAGTAGAAGAAAAAAGGACATAACTATGGCACTATCATAGTACTCATATGGCGTCTTTGAACAGAACTATGATTAACTTGAGGAACTTAGTGAAGTGTGGATAGAAGTGGATCCAAATCTCTGGAGCCACTGTCTTAAAGTCAACATTCTTAAAATTGTGTCACAGTGAAGTTGGTTTAGATTTAAAGAAATAAAGTGTATAATTATTTAACTATTATTAACTATGGATAATTTACATCCTTTATTGAACCAATGTATGATTCTAGCTTAAAATTTTGTTTTTCCTCATCTACTAAGTTCAATGCCACTATAATTGTTTTATGTGTTATACAAATTGGGAATAAAAGTATGAAAGAGAAGGATTTCTTACTTACAATCCTCAATCAGATCACTCTGCTATTTATATCTTTAGATATAAACTGTTCAGAACACTCAAATTGCCATCTTATTTCTAGATTTCTACTGGACTTAGAACAAAGCTCCACTTAATAAAAATGTTCCATTCATCACTCCCATATATGTATATGTGTTATTTATATATGTATATAATATATATATGTATGTATGTGTATATATATGTGTATGTGTTTATATATATATATATATGAACACATACACACACACACACGCACACATACATGCCAAAAATATTGGAAACCCTTGAGTCTTTTTCAGTACCCTACATTATAAACTACTTTATTAGGTAAATACTATCTTTCTATCTTCCAAATGTGTCAACCAGTCAACCATTAATCACTATTCCCAGTACTTATGTTTCTTTGCACCCTGAATCATCTTATATTTCATTTTTATTTTTTAATATTTTATTTTTGTTAATTTATTTGAGAGAGGTAGAGAGAGAGAGAAAGAGAAAGAGAGAGAGAGAGAGAATGGATGCACTAGTGCTTCCTGCCACTGCAAATGAACTCCAGACACATGCGCCACCTTGTACATCTGGCTTATGGGGGTCCTGGGGAATTAAGCCAAGTTCCTTTGGCTTTTCAGGCAAGAATATAACTGCTAAGCCACCTCTCCAGCCCTTACATTTCATTTTTAACTGACCATATATATTCATTTCTTCCCTCAATGTTTGATTATCAGTATTACAAAAAGACTATTCAGTGCCTTCAATGAGATATTTTTTAAGATCTTTAAATGTATTTCATTCTAATAATATAATGTACTTTTAAACAATGGGAGTTAACACTTGTTACAAATCAATTGTTTCAGCAGCCTCAGACATCTCTGCAGAGTTATTAGCCTTGAACGTATTCCTCTTATCTGCTTTTTATATTATTAAAAAGAAAGTTTATATGAACACATCGTATGCTGGTACCATCATTTCCCTCCTCCCTGCCCCAGCTCCACTGAGGGCCCTTGTTAGTGGGATTGCTGATATTCACTATGGAGGTGTGAATTGTGAGAGCAGCAGTCAGTCATTGTGGGGGGAGGGTAACAGCTCTGGATATTCCCGCCTCCTCAGTAGCTCTTATATTCTTTCAGCCCCTTCATCCACAACATTCCCTGAGACTTGGATGGTATGATTTAACTTTACATTTGTGTTGAGCTCTCAGCATCTTTGGTATTTCTTTTTGGTTGTGATTTTAGTATCCTCTGGTTCTCAAGCTTGCCATGGAAGCAGCACTCTTTCTCATCTTGACAATTCCTCTGTGGTTCCACCTGGGTCCTAACTGCTGTCCCAGAGTCAGGTATCTATTCTTGCTTTGTTGATAGATTTTAGTTATCCTTAGATCTCACTGCTTTCTAAAAATGAAAAACAGATTCTCCAATGGAGAGCAAGATCAGGACAGGTAAAAAGGGATAAGCACTGTTAATTTGGAGATATCTTATATGTGTGGCCTAACTTTCAGACAAGCACTTGTGGGAGCTTCTCTTCGAGTTCATAATCTTGGTCTCCATAGAATTCTGACTTGACTCCCAGCTCTAGCTATGTGTTTCTTTCCACTGAACAGATCTCACAGCCAATCAGAGAGCCATTGGTTACTCTCCTAGGCTGTGTGTCCTTATTACACAGGAGTTTGCATCTTGTCAGGATTGTTGCTTACATGTAATTATTTCCCCTGCTTGCTCACAATATTGTTGACCAATATCCCTCATCTGCTTATATAGCACTTTTTATCATTATATGGGCTAACCACTTCCTTCCAGATGCAGCCAGATATCTTGATGATCTGTGCTGCAAGCATGTGGTGCCTTCAGCCATATGGTCTTACCTTTTACCTCAGGTGGATAATCAAGTGCTATGACAGAAGTCTGCCTTGTTTTGGGGACCTTGTAGGTTTCTGGTCTCTCCAATCAAAAGATCATTGTGGGTTGTAACAAATTTCTGGTGTGAGGAGTTACAAGCCAGAGCCAAATGTTTTAGGGTTAGGAATTTTAATAATAATCGGAATTTTAATAATCTTTGACATAACCCTTTTCTAACATTTCATTTGAGAACTCACAAATATAATTGTTGGTATCAGTAAATCACACTTTAAAATATTTATCTTTATCCCTCTTGTTCTTCTGGTTTTCACATAGCATCTTCTTGTTTTCACTATACTTGTTCAATTAAGTCACTTTTATTTATAACACAATCATATATTCCCACATTCCAAAGTCTTACTATAAATCTAGTTTAAAAGTTTAGCATATCACTTAAATATGCTTTAAAAAACTTATTCAAAGATCAACATATACTTTTACTCTATAAGATAGAAGGCCCATAGAACTTCATAAGTACTATGATGAACATTTTCAGGTGTACAGAAGAAATGAAATTAGTAAAGTTTTGCATCATTTGGAGAAATTGAGCAAAAATTTAACATTTGAAAGATGGCATTTAATAGGAGGAAAATATTTTAATAGGCAAATTGATAAAGAGCACTTTGTGTTTTTAGTGTTATTTGATAATTTTATTCTATGAAATTATCCTAAAAATACTGGCTGGAGAGATGGCTAAGTAGTTAAAGTTGCATGTGATTTCCAAAATATAAAGCTAGATGCACAAAAAATGTACATTAATCTGAAGCTTATTTGCCATGAGAAGCAGGCCTGGCATGCCCACCCACACCCTTCTCTCTATCTCACTCTCTCTCTCTCTCTTACTCACTCTTGCTATCTCTCTCTCTCTCTCTTTCCCCTCTCTCTCAAATAAACAAATACTATTTTATAGTCTGCTTTGCATAATTTCTCATATTTTTTTCTAGCTAAAATTGTATGTATGAGCTGTACATTGATGTCAGAGGCACTGAAAATATATATAGTCTAAACAAATATGCTTTAAAATTACCTGCTGTTCATGTTTTAATTTATAGACTTACTGATCACAGAAGAATCACATAACATAGCTAGAGCTACAGAAAGCAAGTGTATAACTTATTGTGGTTTTCAAAAGCACTGATTGTGAACAGAGTCCCAGCAACAGAAGTAAATTAACTCACATTATTTTACTCTATTCTACAATAATAAATTAGCTCCTAATAAATTTACCTTGTTTATAGCATCATTACTGGTAGTAAAATGTTTGGAAGAAATAAAGTGTCCGGATGAAATCTGTCGTATCAGTATATAATTGACTTGAGTGGTAAAAGTTGTAAGAAGTTCTCATACAAAACAATAATCTGTCTTCTAAAATATCTTTAATAGAACTACCCCCAAATACTGAGCTTTGCAGACTTGTTTGTATTTGACTAACTAAGATAAAGCAAACATATACTCTTTTTAACCACATGCATTTAATTTTAAATTCTATTCCAGAATACTTTAAATGAAACCAGGTATAATTATTGTTGTGAGTTTAACAAAAGGCATCCCATTGGTGCTAAAGACCAAGCCATGCTTACCAACTGGCAGGTTCAGGATTTTTTTATGGGGTTCAATTAAGGAGCATGTTAACATACCACTTCAAATATACTGAGTGATTATGAATTTTGTTTAATAATATATGACTTCTATTAAGTGAAAAATAAGAATTACATTAAAATTTCTCATATTTTATACATTTATTTATATATACTTTATCTTGAATTCATTATACACAAACCATATTTTTTATAAAGATTGTAAAAGACCAGTGTATATAAAAATACTGTGGTCTCAAGTTAAAGTAATAAAAATTTAAGCAAATTAATCATAAACTTAGATATAAATGGTCAAACTTGGAACAGATCATTCCCAGCTAACTCACCCAATCACAGAAAGAAAGTCATCACATGTTCTCATTCATCTGTGGTTCCTAACCTAAACCTGCCAGTAATGCTGACTTACCTAATAAATATCTAGAGGACTGGACAATAGGGATGGTGGGGCAGGAGGGGAGGGTAAGGGTGGGAGGGGACAAAAAACTGGACCCAAATGGAAATGGTACCATAAAATTCTACATCCTGAAAGACATACTAAAAAGTCGAACCTTCATCAGGTGCTTAGAGAGAATACCTGATTCACAAGAACCTGGAGAGGGTATGATAAAGACTATCCTCAATCTTCTCTTGTTTCTCTCTCTCTCTCTCTCTTTTCTTTTCTCCCTTTATCTTTTATATTACCTATATTTTTCTTCCTTCTTCTCCCTTAGCACTGACCTATAACTCCCATTACCAGCATGTGGTTAACATCCACAATGAAGTGTTGTTCAGAGATACCTACAAGGTTTCTCAAAATAAGACAGAATTCTGTCACAGTACTTGACCCACCAAAGGTTAATGGTAAAATCCTACTGCCAAAGACACCATATGCTGTTGGGATGGAACATAGAGTGACCCTTCTAGAAACTAGAAGATAGTCAATCCTCAGACAATTAGCTTGTCTAGTGCCAGAAGGTGTTACATGAGCAACTAGGGGAAAATGACCAACATCGGTCTAAGCAACTAGTGGTCTAAGCTACTCAATAGCAATCAATCTGATGCAATACTCACATAAGTGCAATAGTGGCACACAGCCATGGTGGGTTGCCAACTGCTCTTGATTTGGCTAACAGATATTCTCAGTGGAATGGCTAACAGATCTTCTCAGTGGAATGGAACCCATACCTGGAATGGTGAAACAAGTCAGAACTATATCCAAAAATGAGCCTGATCTCCAATATCAAGCTCTCACTAATAGTGGGCTACAAGAGGCCCTACACATACTAAATTCTCTCTAAATAAGAATGGCTATCCATGTATCTTTCACTGACCTCACTCATAGTCAGATAATTTGCTTCTCTTTTTCAAATGGATGCAGAACCTGAGGGAAGTATTAGCCCTTCGTACCCCACCTGGGCACCAGCTGAAGCCATAGAGTTAGTGGGGTAATGAGCAAGAGATACTTCCTTGTCGAACCTGGTAGCAGCACAAGGGTGAAGGAGACAGACATGGAGAACAATCAACTCCTACCAAATCAGATATCCAGAGACACAGAGACTCCCAAGGTCTCCTGTCACTGATATAGACCTAAAATTAACCCAACTTGGATCAGGGAAATTCACAGAGGAGGGGCTGGAAAGATTGTTAAAGCCATAAATTGGCTCATTATGCACAGAGATATTTCCTCTCCCCCATAACTGAAGACCACCCCCACAATGCAACACCAACAATTTGCAAGGGGACAATGACAGAGAGAAGGCTAACAATGGTTCCATCATGGCTGTATACACACTTTATACATAACTGATAAAAAAATGTCTTTAAAAAAGAAAGCTAAGAAAAGATTAATAATCTAAATATCTTGTGATTTACCTTCTTTTCAATAACTTTTTTTATTCTCAAGAGCAAGGCTAGTTTTGCAATGAATTTACTGTACATTATTACAAAGACATTACAGAACTATAGGTTTCCAAGATAGTCTCTGACCACATATGGCTTCCCCCAGTATTCATTTCACCTTCCATTATTGTGGTGACTCAACAAAAAGTGCCCATAGTCTCAAGTTTTAAATATTTGGAACACAGATATTTGGCATTTGGGGGAATATCTTTTGGATATTTAAAATGTCTTACTGGAGGAAGTGGATAACTGAGATTGGGTCTTATGGTAGAAGGCCACGTTCTTGGTTCTGCATAAGCCTTATAAACCAAGATGTGAGATGTACTGGAATTCTCCTATCACCATGGAGCTACCCAACACCATGTCTTCCCCACTGTGATTCATGGCATTCTATCCTCTTCTACCACACACTATAACAAACTCTCCCTCCCTAAAGTTTATTCTTGTAAGATCTCAGCAAGGAGAGAAGTAATACAATTATCACACAAAGTATAAAAAATTTTAAAGTGTCATTCACTCATGGCATCACCTAAAATCCATAGCTAACATTTTTACACCATCATGCTCTTATAGAATATATGAATTTGAAAAAAAAATTACAATAGTATTTCATTGTTTTATGTTGTCATATGCTAAGAATCCCCCACATTCTCACTTTGCATTCCTCTCTTTCTCTAACTGAAATTTACAACAGCAGTAAAAGTTTCTGGCTGCTAGCAGCTTCTGGATTTGGGCTTCAGTATGTTTTGGGTATCCTCAGTGTTGGTCTCCAGCCCCACGTGCAGCTTGTCAGGGTCACTCTCCAATTCCTCTGTGTTTTCAGCTGGGCTCTAGCAGACGTAGGAGGGGTCATTCACTTCCTACCAGAGAGTCAGCTATCTGTTCTTGTCTTAATAGATTTTGGTTGTTCTCAGTTCTTACTTCCTTCTAAAAAAGGGGGAAAAAAAAGCAAATTATCCAACAGAGAATGAGGTTAATATAGAGGCTAAGCATTGTTCAGAAAAATTCTTATGCATGTAGCCTTTGCTTTCACCAAATACTAGTAGGAGCTTCTTATTGGAGTCCATAATGTTGTTCTACATGGGATTCTGACTTGGATCTCAGTTCTAGCTATGGGTTCCTTTCCACTGAGCAGATATCTCAACCAATCAGAGAGCCACTGGCTGCTCATCTAGGCTGGGTGGCACTGTTGCACAGGTGTGTACATCATGTCAGGCTAGCTAACTTTTGTATAGTAGTGTCCTATGCTTGTTTATAATATTGTTGGCCATTTTTCTCCAGCAGCATATTTAGTACTTTCCAGCATTATATGGACTTTAACATCTGGAAACTGGCTCCTCAATGTTTTGTGTCAGCAGTATGTGGTACCATTAGCAATAGGGATTTACATTTTACTTCAGGCAGGTAATCAAGTGCTTTAACTGCAACAAGTCTTGTGTGGGGGACCTCATAAGTCTCTCCAATCAACAAATGAATGTGGGTTCTTCAGGGGCCTTCTTACCAGACAACTCCCAGACTCTTATTGATGGTGATATCTTTTAGTCTCCCATTCAGGAGAAAGGTTTTTATGATACCAATTTATTTTAGATTTAGTGAGTTCAACACTAAAGTAGACTTAAAACATACTCACCAAGGCTCAGAAAAGTTTACAGAAGAAGAAACAGAAACATTGCAAGAGCTACAGGATGGAAGGGAACCACAACCCTGTGGTGAATACCAGCAATACCAATGCGAAGCCACCTCAGTGGAATGGGGACAGGAGGAGGAAATGATGGTAAAAATACATGATGTGTCCATACAAAGTTTCTACATAATAAAATAATAATAAGAAGAAGAAGAAGAGGAAGAGGAGGAGGAGGAGGAGGAGAAGGAGAAGGAGGAGGAAGAAGAAGAGGAAAGTTCCTGACTGCCAGCATTTGGTGGGTTTTGTCACTATCTGGTAATAATGTCTCACTAGTTTCCATGTTGATGTTGTTTGTTTGTTTGTTTTACTAATATATAATCATTATAGAAAGTTAAAGATTTCATAATATTTCTATCAAGTATATGATGTAGTTTAACTGGATTTATACCCCCATTCACCTTTTACTGAGGCCCTCCCCTCTTCTTCTATGTGATAATTATTATATACAACATGTGTAAGTTCAACATATGAAAGAAAACATATTTCCCTGATATTTGTATCTCTGTCTCTCAACTAGGCTTATTTCACTTAATAAAATAATCTCCAGTTCAATCTATTTTTCTACATATAATTTTCATCTTATTGTGACTATTTAAAAATCTCTCTCTCTCTCTCTCTCTCTATATATATATATATATACACACATGTATATATATATATATATATATACACACACACATATATATATATATACATATATATATATATATATATATATATATATATATATATATATATAGTTTTACTTTTAGCTTTTAAAGAACCCTTCATAGAAATATTCATAGAAATCTCACAATGTGTGAGATAACCATCCCACCATATATATTGCCTATATTTGAGAACTCTTTACTCATTTACCCATTTATTGATAAAATAATTTGGAACTTCTGTTGTTTATTTCAGTTCTGTGTATATTCTATCTCTTCTCAGATGTTTAGCTAGCAAACATAGTCTCATCATCTGCGGGCTATTTCTTTATACTACTGTGTTCATAACACAAAACCTTTTTTAATTTGATGCAATTCTTTTTCTGAGTTCTTTTTTTTTCTTTTTATAATTGTGGGAGCCATAGAAATCCATTTCAAAAATCCCTGTCTATCTCTATGTCATGAAATGTTTTATCTACATATTTTATCAGCAGTTTCAACATTTCAGGTCTTACTTACGGCCATTGATACAATTGGAATTATTTTTGGAACTGGGTGTTTCATTAGTTTTAACTTACATTTCATTTAATATGTCCTCTTTAATTTTAAATGACCATTAACTGCTTTTGAAGATTCACATTTTAAAGATTACTCATAGGTCAGGGGAGATGACTTTGTGGATAAAACAATTATCACACAAATAGTAGTATCTGTGTGGAGATATATAGTACCCGGGAGGGGGGCGGGGGGATAGATGCTGGAGGATGTGTCTATAACCCCAGCAAGGCTGCATTGACATGAGAGGTGAAGACAGGAGACTATCATGGAAGCCTGTGGTACCAGCCAACCTGACAAACACAGCTGTGACTAGAGAAAGAACTTGTCTCAAACAAAGTTGGAGGAAAGAACTAACATTTGATGCTGTCTTCTAACTTCCACACAAGTACTTTATTCTCTAGAAATTTCATTATTTTTATGAAATTAGTTTTGTTTTCTTTTTAAAAAAAATGTTTCATTTTTATTAACTTATTTGAGAGAGAGAAAGAGCGGGAGAGAGTGAGAGAGAGAAAGAGTGCATGCCTGGGCTTCCAGCTGCTCCAAACGAACTCCAGATGTATAGGCCACCTTGTGCATCTGGCTTACGTGAGTCCCCGGGGGAATCGAACGGAGGCCCTTTGGCTTTGTAGGCAAGCACTTTAACTGCTAAGCCATCTCTCTAGCAGTATTCTGCTTTCTTTCAAGAAAAAAGTATGAACTCAAATGAACTGATGGAAATTATAACCTCTAACTTGCCCTATTCGTTTGATTGTACAAAGTTACAATTTTCTCAGAATCATGAAAGCAAGAAAGACATTATTATTATTATTATTATTATTATTATTATTATTATTTAGTTTAGGGAGTCATATCTCAGCAGGGTGAATAGTAGTGGAGTTAAGCAGAGCTGCACCTAAAATCTGACTGAGAAATGTAAACAGATTGTCTATTAACCCAGAGGAAATCTCACCACTCTCACTTCTGGTACTGTTGCTCAGAGAAGCAGCAAGAGGTACTCTTTAGGCCTGTAGTAGGTGCAGTGCTAGCAATGGAAAAATGATTCAAGTAACATTCCTACCATGACTATCTACTGTGCCAAGAGACTGTTTGTCTTAATAGAAAAAAATGTATGTTTTTCTTAGTAAGTCAAAAGGAATGAAATGAAAAAAGAAAGCACAGGAAAAGAATTAAAAATGTGTATTGAGTTCCATTCTATGATTTGCCAACATCAACAGACCATGCCAGATTAATTTACCTTAAAATTCTACCTGCCAAACCATAGTTGAACTGAAGCCACACTTAATTCCTACTAGCAAAGACACAATGTGCCTCATGCATTCTAGGACATATGGATAATGCATTCTCAGTGTTCACTACTAAGATTAACTGAAAGAAAAAAAAATATTCATGAGGACATCTACATAAAATAGTGGGGGAGTGATCAAACTGAAAATGGACACCTAATTATACGTGCATGCTTGTATACACAGAGTCCAGTTGAAAGAAGGGACAATAAGTTCCATCAGCGTACACCACACATTATACTACATTTCTTTCTGTCCTTAGAAACCAATCTTGTGTGAATTGCTCTCATATGATTTTAGGTCTCACATAAGGTGCTATGCTGCTAGCTCTCTGCCTAGTGGAGAAGTTGCTTGGAGTTCAAGTGTGGTTTTTGGTTAGAGTTGTATCATTTTTGGAGCTGTTCTCTCACTGTACTCTCTTCATGATAGAGGATGATGACATCCCAACACATGCACTCTCTAGATATTGTTTGGACTTATGGCTGACACTGTCTTATAACTTGAATCGAACCTTAGAATAAGGAGCTGTTAATTTTGAGCAAATTCTTGATCATCTTCATAACTTATTTACCAAAAATGTTTAGGTTAATTTTCAACCTTTCCCACCCAGTGGCCTTATTAATATTTTTCATGACATTATTATTATTTGTATAATCTAATTTTCACACAAGTTGAAAACATTTAACAGAAATTGATAAATATTATTATGATGGAGTTTTCCATTATAAATTTATCATGAAGAGTATATTTATAAATTATGTATATATAGTTTCAAAATACATGGGTTATTATTATATTTTCATTTGGTTTCTAATTCTTCCTCTTGTACTGATTTTCTGCATATCACATAATTGATATGTTTGTGGACTTAATGTTCAATATCTGTTTTGGGCTCTGTCTTCTTACACATGAAGATTCACAAGGAAAGCACGTTGTGCTTCTATTTCAATCTACAACTCTAGGAGAAGATGGTTCGCAATTATTTTAAATGTTTCTCAGTCTAGATGTCAATATGTACTTCCCTGTGCTCTGAGATATTTTGCACATAATAAACAACTATAAACACACACTCATGAAACATCACAGCAGGCAACAGGAAATAGTAAACAGGACAGGGAATTTATAGAAAGCCAGTATGGGGAAAAGAAACATGTCTCTCATAATCAAGTTATTCTTTGTACTTTAAAGAGATGAGAAAATGTAGAATAAAGTAAAATAACAGTGTCATGGGTTTTATTTTAATCACAATGGAAGTTTTCTTAAGTTCTCACACACAGATAAAATAGAAAATTTACTGTACATTTTTAGGTCAACAGATATTGGAATAGAATTTCAAAATGCTTTTAGCAAAACACACAGATGTGGAAAATTATAATATAGATTTGCTTAGGGAAGTAATTTTGAAAAATTATGCAAATGTTAATTTTTGGCATTTTCACAGGACAAAATACTGATTAGTTTCTTGGAATTGTTTTCCACAGGAGCTAGTAGGATACAGTCAGTTTATTTTCTCATATATAGCATTTACAAAGAAAAAGCAAAAGAATTAAAAATAAATATGTAAAACCTCAAAAGTGTTTTAAATTTAAGAGTAATGCTTTTATTATGATAGTATAATTTTTTGGGGGGGGGTTCAAGAATGGGTCTCACTCCAGCCCAGGCTGACCTGGAATTCACTATGGAGTCTCAGGGTGTCCTTGAACTCATAGCGATCCTCCTACCTCTGCCTCCCAGTACTGGGATTAAAGGTGTGTGCCACCACTCCCAGCTGATAGTACCAATTTATTTTACAAAAATATATGGTATGCACATAAGCAGTAAATGAACTGATTCACTATCAAGATTTTTTCTTCACCGGAGTATCAATAAGACTAGGGGACATCGAATAGTTACTTATGAACATGCACTTAAACAAAAAACTATGAAATTAACTTTAAATAAAGACTCAGAAAAAAGTAATTTTATTATAGATGTTAAAATTAAACACACAGTAGATTTTTCAAATCACTTTATTGAAGAGCCATCTACTGAAACTAATGTAAATCTACATTGTGCCTACTTTTAAAGAATAAAAGAAATAGAATGGTAATCTAATACTGAGGTTTCCACTGCCTTCCTATATCCAAAACCATTTACATTTACATGATTAATCTAGACTGTCAACTTAATGAGATCTGTAATCAACTAAGAAACATCCCTCTGGGCAAGTGTAAGATTAACTGAGGGGAGGTGCTTTGCATTTCATAAACTAATGCAGACACACTATCATAGTAGGTGATTTAAAATAATGAACAGGGTAGGAAAATTGTGAAATATATTCTTTATGTAAGGGTTTAAAATTAAAAGAAAAATAGCTCTCCCCTAGAATGAGTAGCCTTCCAAGGGGTGGCTTAAAAGTAATAAAAGGGCTGAGAAAACACAGCAGTTCTGGGGCTAGAGAGATGACTCGGTCATTAAAAACAACAAACAAACAAACAAACTTACATGCAAAGCCTGATAGCCCAGTACCCATGTAAAGCCAAAAGCATAAATTAATCCATGCATCTGGAGTTCCTTTGCAGTGGTAAGAGGCCCTGGCATGCCCATTCTGTCTCTCCCTCACTCTCTCTCTGACCTTGTAAATGAATAATAAAATTTAAAAAATATCTTAACAATAAATAAATGAAGCAGCTCTGCCAGCCTGCCTGCCTTCGCTTCTTGGTAGTTATTGAGATCCTGTTTAAGCTCAGACTAGAACAGTTGAGCACTAAACCTTCTACGCAGAGCAGCTACTGGACTCTCAGCATGTCTATCTATTGTTGAATTGCCTAGCTACTATCATGGAAACCATTCAGCAATCTCCTTTTAACATACATAATTCATATTCTATGTATTCTGTTTCTCTAGAGAGCCCTATGTAATATACACATACGATTATCAAATTCCATTAGGAGGGCAAAAAGTTAAAAAAAAAACTTATTAAAATACATATTTTTTCATGCTTACTAGAAAGATTTTTTCCCTGAAGATTTGGTTTATGTACTTAAAAATACTGAGTGCTTTGATAAGAATATTCATAGTTCATCAGCTGTTCTATTGGCAAGCATATTCATACACACTTCAATCTTTTATTAAGAGACTAATCAGAGGGGGTGGGGAGATGGCTTTAAGGTGAAAGGAAATTTCTTGTAAAGTCTGCTAGCCTAGGTCTGATTACATGGTATACATATAAAGTGAGATACACAAAATGGCACATGCATGTGAAAAATATTTGCAGTGGCAAGAGGTACTGGTATGTCCATATCCTTTGTAGTTACAAGAGGTGTGATTGACCATATGAAATATTTCTCTCCCTTCTTCCCTCTTAAATAATAAATAAAATATTAAAGTATATGAAAGCATTGTATCATGTACATAAATGCTTTGCAAATGTTTAGCATATGTAATGACAAATAAATTTCCTTTTGAGAGAAACAGATCACTTAAAATCATTGTATTTTGAAAAAATATTATCAAATTTTGGCATAGGGCTGGAGAGATGGCTTAGCGGTTAAGTGCTTGCCTGTGAAGCCTAAGGACCCCGGTTCGAGGCTCGGTTCCCCAAGTCCCACGTTAGCCAGATGCACAAGGGGGCGCACGCGTCTGGAGTTCATTTGCAGAGGCTGGAAGCCCTGGCGCGCCCATTCTCTCTCTCCCTCTATCTGTCTTTCTCTCTGTGTCTGTTGCTCTCAAATAAATAAATAATAAATAAATAATAAATAAAAAAAAATTAAAAAAAAATTTTTGGCATAACTTTGATTTTGAGCTAAATTTTACAATGTAATAACAAGACCAAATAAAATAAATCAGTTAATTACAAGTAGATGACAACCTCAGAAGAAAGTAGCCCATCTCCAAACAAATAATTCTCTAAGAAAATTAGTAACTTATGTATAAGTTACTTTTTATAATATTTTTTAAAATTTAAATCTGTCAGTATAAACCATGATATCCCATACTAGTTTATGAATGCCTAGGATAAAAATAAAAATCTAGAATGTACCTGAAATAAAAGATATTTAAATTCATTTTTCCTCCAATATGCAAGAAAAGCATACATGGATGCAAGGATGGAGGAAAGTAACCACTCCAGAGTGTAATAGGCAGCCAGCAATTTGCATGAAAAAGCTACATGGAAAAGAACCACTGAGAGAGAAATAAAAGAAATATTATAAAGATGTGCATTTTAAATAGAGAACATACTTCAATACCATCTTGAGGAATAATTCAAAACCATATTTAAGACTGTAACAAGTTTTAGAAATGCAATTAGAGTACACTGCATGCTGACTATTAATTTTTCTTTATGCTGACTATTCAAGTGGGAAGAAGTGTTCCAAGGAGTTTTTCACATTTCTTCATCCTGACTGAGCTCTTCTATGCTTAGCTGAGTGCTGGACAGCATTCTCAAAAATCCATTACCCTGCTGTATTATTTTCCTCATTCTGTCCATCATTTGCAAGTTACCTTAAGTTATTGCACAGAGAACAATGTGAATATAAGATAACACTTTTTTTGTTGTTGTTATTCTGAGGTAGAGTCTTACTCTAGCCCAGGCTGACCTGGAATTTACTATGCAATCTCAGGGTGGCCTCAAACTCACGTGATCTTCCTACCTCTGTCTCCCAAGTGCTGGGATTAAAGGTGTGTGTTATCACGCCCGGTCCAAGATAACACATTCTTAATCTCATGCTATGGTGCCAAGTATTGTCAGGAATGGAAGTGACAGTGACATGAATTTAGCTTAATGTGAAGAATTCTGGTCATCATACAAGAACTAGTGATTAACATATGACATGTGCAATGGTATATACTCTGTAACCTTTGGGGATGAAGGCCCAGATAAAATTAATGTAACATAGGCAAGTTTTTTTCTTTCTCAAATCATCTCTGTTTCCTCTTTGGTTAACTTCCATGCTAAATGACATGCAAACTAAGAATTTATCTAATAAATTAAATTTAATAGTGATTATTTTGAAAGTATTCCAAATCCTAAGACTGGTCAATTAAAACTGTAATATTGAATGTCATTTAATGTTTGTCTGTATGTCTAAATCATAATCCATACGTCCCTTTCATTTTTCTCTGTACAATATGTATTATTTGAAAGTATAATTGTGAGTGTAAGGAAGTTTGAAACTTTTGTCAGCAAAGAGTTGATTATTTTCAAATTCTTTTTTAAATCTCTTACTGATAATACTCTGCTCATGATGTATTGTACTTACAATACTTGTTTTCACAATATAATCAGTAGTTTTCTATTCTATACATGGTTTGTTTTGTTTAACTTTTTTTTCTTATATAGATACTTTTTAACATAATATGCTATACCATCATTTCTCTCTTCCCTTCCCACACTCCACTGGGGGCCCTTCTTAGTGCAATTGCTGGTATTTACCATGGAGTTGAGGTTCTGAGTTATGAGAGCAGCCATCAATCACTGTTGGAGGGGGAAAACACCTCTGGATATTCCCTCCCACCCTGTGGGTATTACATTTTTTCCATCCCACTTTCAAATAATTCCCTGAGCCTTGGTGGGTGTGCTTTAAGTCTACATTAGTGTTGAGCTCTCAGCAGCTTCTGGACTTCTTCTTTGTGTGTTTTGAGTATCCTCGGTGTCTGTCTCCATCACCCTGACACAGGTTGTCAGGCTCGCCATGGAAGCAGGAGTCTTGCTCATCTCACCAGGTTCTCTGTGGTATCACCTGGGCCGTAGCTACTGTGGTCCATCTGCTGATAAGGAGTCAGCTATCTATTTTTGTCTTGTTGATGTATTTTGATGTTCTCTGTTCTCACTACTTTCTCAAAGAGATTTTCCAAAGGAGAGTGAGAATAGCATAGGTTAAAAGGCACAAGCAGTGTTTATTTAGAATGATTTTAATGGATGTAGCCTAAATTTTGGGCAAAGACTAGAAGGAGCTTCTCTTTGGTGCCGATAATTTTAGTCTCCATAGGATTCTGACTTGGCTCCAAGTTGCAGCTATGGGTTCCTTTCCACTGTGTGGATCTCTCAGCTAACCAGAGAGCCATTGCTTACCCACCTAGACTGGGTGCCACTACTGCATAGGTGTGTACATCTTGTCAGGCTGGTTGCTTACTTGTGGCATTATCCTCTGCTTCCTCACAATGTTGTTGGCCATTTGCCCCCAGCAGTTAATGTGGTGTTTGTCAGGACTATAGTGGCTCACCATATGGGAATTATCTTCCTTCCAAATTGAGCTGTATCTCTTGATGTTCTGCATTGGCATCTGTGGTGTCTTCAACAATAGGGTCTTACATTTACCTCAGGCATGTAATCACGTGCTATGACAGAAACCTGTTTTATTTTGGGAACCTCGTAAGTCTCTCAGATCACCAGTTTTTCTACAGGTTATAACTGATTTCTGTTACTGGCAGTTACCAGACAGAGCTAAATATTTTGGAGTTAGCCTTCACCCCAACCTCTGCAGGGCTCTTCTTACCAGACAATCTCTCTGTACTTCTATTGAGGGGTAGATCATTTAGTCTTCAATTCAGGAGAAATGTTTCTAGGGTACCAATTCATTTTGGATTTGGTTTTGTATATATCTCCCCCCTCCCGACTGTACCCCTACCGACAAACCCTACCATCCCCCTTATCTGTCCCTCAAGTTGTCTCTACGTTATGCCTGCATCTCAAGATTTCAACTTACTCTTTATGAATTTGGTCTTGTCTTCCTTGAACTTCTGAGTTCCTCTTCATTTCTGACAGGGAAAGAATACAAACACCACTGGTATGTCTTCCTTTGAAAGATATGTTGTATCATGTTTAATCAAAAAACATAACTAGTGTGTACATGACTATGAATCTATGGTCCAGTTTCATCTCTGACTTTTGAATATATGCATGCATAATGTTAAGAATCAAAGTGTTAACAAAAAAGGTTAACAAATGGAATCTTTAATACACAGTAAATGGTTGGCACTGCAAGTCCTTAAAGTAATAACTTCATATTGTAAATGCAACTTCCCTTTAAATTATGTCAAGGCAGCAAAAATAAACAAACACATATTTTATGTAGAAAATAAATTAGGACTGGAGAGAAGGCATAGCAGTTAACTTGCTCTCCTGCTGAGATGGTTAAGTTGTTGTCAACTTGATCTATTTACTAATCCACAGACATTCCTTGTGTGTGTGTGTGTATGTGTGTGTGTTTTCTTTTTCTTTTTCCAGGGAGAGATTGCTTCCAGGAAGGATTAACTGAAGGAGAAAGTCCTTACTCCAGGGTGAGCCTTTGCCCCAGAGTGGGCAGAGCCCTCCCAGAGTGGGACTTTATATAAGGAAACTCTGGGTGAATAGAATCCCCTTTTTCCCTTCCATTTGGCTGCTAGAGCTGCTTGCTGCCATCCAGAAAGGACTGAAGACCAGCACTGACTAAACACCAGCATGGATTGAAGACCAGTGGCTCCTCAGGAAGCCTACAGGCCTTCAGTGCTGGATTGGGACTGCTGAGGCATCTAGCCATGTGGACTGAGCAGCTACCGGGTTCCTTGATTCTCAGGTCTATAAACTGCTATTGGACTGCCATGAACTAATCCAATAAATACATTTTTAATATAATTCATTCTATTGGTTATGTTCCTCTAGAGAACCCTGACTAATACACCTGCGACTAATACGCCGGTGAAGTCTAAGCACACAGGTTCTACTCCCAAGAAGCCATGTAAGCCAGATGCATATACCTGGAGTTCATTTGGAGTGGCTAGAGGCCATAGCACACCCATTCTTTCTCCCTCTATCTTTCTTTATTTCTCTTTCTAATACAAAAATAGAAAAGATACATCTGAAGATTTTCTGTCAAATTGGATGAGGAAAAACTTGTAATCATGTAAATTCAAGAAACTGTAAGCTGGGCGTGGTGGAGCACGCCTTTAATCCCAGCACTTGGGAGGCAGAGGTAGGAGGATCACCGTGAGTTCGAGGCTACCCTGAGACTACATAGTGAATTCCAGGTCATCCTGAGCTAGAGTGAGACCCTACCTCGAAAAAAAAAAAAAAAAAAAAAAGAAATTGTAAATCAACAAAATGCTGTATTTCTATTTAGAATATATAAATTGAAGCATTATACTTCTGGGTATCAATCAAATCAATTGAAATATCTGGAATAAATATGAACAATATTTGAAAACTTATTATGAGTGATAAGCTAGTGTCACTCTATTTTGTTTTACTATGATAAATGATTTGAAAATATTGTTATCTATTTTTTAGTATCACTATTTCTATCATTATACTATAGTACTATAACAGTTTCCTATGTTTTAGAGAACTCTCTTTACAAAATTTTAAGTAAATATATAGTAATAGTTCTAATATTGTGTTCTAAACATGACACAAAACGTAGAATGCTATATATGTCTAAATAATAAATGCAAAATGAACTCTTAAATGTCAGACATTACTACATTTATCACATCAGGCAGACAAAGGATCATTTAAAGGGAAAAAAATTAATGCTATGAGAAATAGTATAATAAAAAAGTAACAGCATGTGTTAAATTAAAGGTAAATATGGATTTATATTTCAATCAAAGCAATATATTTTTCTTACTCTAATGAAGGTATTATTTAAAACTTACAAGTTGAAGAATGAAGAGTCTAGCATTCATTTATAGCACAATTATACTCTGAAAATGTTAACAACACCCAGTAAGATCAAATGATAAGAAGGAGGACTTTTTGTGCTTATGAAGCAGTATAAATTAGTTTGAGGAACCCTGCCCAGTCATTTGGGATTTCAGAAAACAACGTGGGTGATAAATATCCATACATAGTCATGGCACACAAGGTATAAACCCCAAGTGCTCTGTGAACAATGCTCCCATGGGATACTGATTTTTACTTTTTTTTTTTTTTTGAGTACCGGTGGGAAGGAGAGTATGCCCTTTGAAGGGAGAATCTGAGAGTCGTATGTGGATATCATTGACACAACCACGGCTGAACAACCCTAACCATTAGAAAAACAGGGGGACTAATACTTCCTTAAGCCTTTGCATTGGAGATAAGCAGGAAATAGTCTCTTTAAAATCATTGCACAAATTCAGGGTTCACAAATCAAAATTTTCCAAGCACCACAGTATTGTACAACTTCAGCAGGCAACAATGTATTCATCTCAACTTCTTTAAAGTGCTCTTTTTTTTTTTTTTTTTGTTTGATTGTTTGTTTTTGTTTTATGAGGTAGGGTCTCACTCTGGCCCAGGCTGACTTGAAATTCACTGTGTAGTCTCAGGGTGGCCTTGAACTCTTGGCAATCCTCCTACCTTTGCCTTCTGAGTGCTGGGATTAAAGGTGTGTGCAACCACGCCCGGCTTTAAAGTGTTCTTTTTTATATGTGTCTTTTTTTTTTTTTACTTCATTTTTCCATGACTTAACAGATAAATTAATTCCTCTGTTTTATGGGTCTACAAAGCACAACAGTTGTAACTAGAAGAGGAAGCTGATTCCATGATATTTACTTGCTCCCTGCTCTCATTCAACATACATAAATGTTTATATGTGTGGAGTTTGTATTTATTAGGAATCAGTGTTTAATCAGTGTTTAGCCTGGTACTTTGTAGTAATAGCTTCTTTTTTTGTTGTTTGTTTTTTGTTTTTCAAGGAAGGGTCTCACTTTAGCCTAGGCTGACCTGAAACTCACTATGTAGTTTCAGGGAGGCCTTGACTGCATGGTGATTCTCCCACCTCTGCCTCCCAAATGCTGGGATTAAAGAAGTGAGCCACCATGCCCAGCTAGTAGTAGCTTTTTATCTATCATTTAGTAAGCCTTGGGACATATCCCAGTGACATATACATCTCTTTAAATTATGAATGTTTTACCAAATATTTTCTTCAATATTATCCTTTAATTAGATAAATTATTATGTCAATTGCCACAAACCAACAGCAACAAAAATGTCAGTCAACATCACCATCAGTTATTGGTTACTAATCTACTTAAAGTCTGAGAAACCTCATGAAATGACATCAATTTTTTTGCAGTATTAACATGCACATTTCAGTGTAGTTTTCCTTGATAGGTGGAAGAGATTAGAGAGATTTGAATTATGTCGTTAGGGAGGCCCTTGAAGGAGGATCTTTATGTTACACCCTTGCTACACCTATCTCAGGTGGCCCAGCATCCTGCTTAGAGATGGATGATTATTCCTCTGAGGGCAGGGTGATTGGCCAACATACCTGGTGAGGGTATACCAATTACTTCTGGGGCAAAACTGTTTTTTGTGTTTTTTTTTAAATTTTTTTTAAATTTTTTATTTATTTATTTGAGAGCAACAGACACAGAGAGAAAGACAGCTAGAGGGAGAGAGAGAGAATGGTCACGCCAGGGCTTCCAGCCTCTGCAAACGAACTCCAGACACGTCCGCCCCCTTGTGCATCTGGCTAACGTGGGACCTGGGGAGCCGAGCCTCGAACTGGGGTTCTTAGGCTTCACAGGCAAGCGCTTAACCGCTAAGCCATCTCTCCAGCCCTTTTGTGGGTTTTTTTGTTGTTGTTTGTTTTGTTTTAAATAATTTATTTATTTATTTATTTGAAAGAGAGAGGCAGATAGAGATAGATATAGGAGAGAGAGAATGGGCACTCCAGAACTTCCAGCCACTGCAAACAAACTCCAGATGCATGTACCACTTTGTGTAGGTGGCTTATGTGGGCCCTGGGAAATTGAACCTAGGGCCTTTGGCTTTGCAGGCAAGTTCTTTAACTGCTTAGCCATTTCTCCAGCCCTAAACAATTTTGGTTCTTCTTCCTGGCCTTTGAGCTGCAGTGAACTCCACAGCTGGGACTTCACATGGGTAAGATTATCTCTCTCTCACCCTGTGTCTCCCTGGGTGGGAAGGGACTTTTAATTACTGATTTTACTTCTTTGGAAGCACAATTTTTTAACTGATTCTCACTTTTATTTTTTCTTTTCATCCAACATCCATGTTCATTTAAATGGGTTCCCAGGCCATGTGGTGTGTTTTCCTGATCTCTTTTGTCACTTTCCCTTCCTACTCAGCCTTAACCCTCCACCCAGGACCCTCTCTTACATTCCTTTCTCTCTGAATAAAGTGAGGTGGTATAGAAATCATTCTCAGTCTGAGTTGCCAATTGTTTAGGTTAATTAACAATAGGAACTTGGGATGTGAGGTTCCAAGAAGCACCCCAGTAACCAAATTGTTCACATCACATTGTTTTCAGAACCTTTGTTGATACCAAAATCCTAGGATGCTCCAATCACCAATATAAAATGACATGATGATGTTTGCACATCATCTCCTGCACTGTGGATAATCTCTGGGTAACATATTACATATTCTATGACATTCTATGAAAATAGATCTTATTAGACATTGCTTGAAAGTAAGTGATTCCAATACTACTTCTACATGCTCAGTAAAAATGCATTGTTTTAAATATACTGCTTCCCAATGATCCTAGTAACTTTCACTTGCTAAGCAAGTACTCTACCACTCAGCTAAGTCCCCATCCTTTTAAAACACTGTTTAAGCTGGAGAAATGGCTTCATAGCTAAGGTGCTTGCCTGTGAGGCCTAAGAACTCATGTTCCACTATCCCAGTCTCATGGACACACACAAGGTGACACAAGCGGACAAGGTTACACATGCACACAGGGGGTACATTCATCAGGGATTCTATTGCAGTGACTGGAGGTCCTGACACACTAATATTCTCTCTCTCTCAAAAAAAAAAAATTGCAAAAAATATGTTTAAATATCAGATTGGATAATTCAATGCATGCAAAATACATGGTTCGGGGGAATATGTCGAGGATATCATCTGCAAGGAATGTTTCAACCTTGCAGTTTTCTAGTACTAAATGTGTCATTTATCACCTCAGAAGAGGAAAAGAGTAAAGTGTTAAAAGCATCATAAAATGATGAAAGCATTGTCTTAAATTTCATTCTTTACCACTGGTATTACCTGTTGCATGGTTATTCCCTTTCTCACATTCCTGGAGTACAATACAAAGAAGTGATGCCAATATTATCCATAGAACACTACACGAAAAAGAGCTGCATCTGGGTGAAATGCAGGTTATACAAACAATGTGGGACCCACAGGGTGGATAAGTTTTATTTTTCTAATTCCACTAGACCCATTCACCAACTTGCCTGTTCTTTAGCCCTAACACTTGCTGTCCTGACCTTTTTAGATTCCTTAATCGTGGTCTTCTGTATATATTTGATATCCACATGATATTACTGTCAAACATTTTCTACCCTGACATTACATTGATGACCTCCTACCAATTTTACACTTTGTGTGAGTGCTCATGCTAGGAGATTGAATGAGCAAAACCTCAGAGCAATGCTTTTAACTCATGACTGGAACCACTCTACCTATCAAACATTTTCTTCTCACTAGGGGGAAACATTTTCTTCACCAACTGTACTTTCCAGTGATTGGTCGCAATGATATAAGTGCAAACTACAGTTGTGTGAGAGTGGCAGAATAATTTCTTCCTCTCATTTTTATTTTGACTCTAACTACAGTACCCAATATGGACAGCACATCAGGCAGCTGAGCTATAGGGTTACAAACAGTAAAGAAATGAGGATTATTAAGATGTACCAATGTGCACAGCAACGTGCCACATGTTATTGTGTTTGCCTGTGGGATATTGAGAGCTGAACTCAGATATAAGCACATTTAAGAATACTATGTAATAAACATTGCTTATTTTTTTATATCTCCTAAATATTATCAATGCAAAGTAATACATTTGGCTTGTTCACACTAGAAACATAAAGAACTATTTACTGCCCATAAAACTCCCCTCAGTTTTATGTAAATAAATTATATTTAATATGGCTATATTATTTATGGTATCAATTGGACATAGCTACATAAAATAATATATATTCAGAATTTAAAAATATTTCTGATATCATGATGCATCAATATTCAACTTGAGTTGTTCTTGTATTTATAAATTTTATTTAAAACTTTTTGTGTTTTAAAATCATCTCCCTGAAAAAAGTGTATTAACTGTGATGAATAAAATAAGCTCACTCTTCTTTATTGGCTCTTCTGAAAATCAACCACTCAAAAGTAACCCAGTTACTATGATTACTGATAGTCATTTACCTAAAAGTCTAATGATCTTTGGTGGCTGGGCATCATTTATATATGTGATGCAGGCAGTAAGATATAAATATATGGCCTTTTTCTATTCTCAAAAACCCCAGTTAGTATTCCCAATGCCCCTCCAACCCACCCACCCCCAAAAAACAGCAGTTAAAGTGAATCTCTGGGAAGAAATACAAGTTAATCCAAGGAAAATTGATAACATTGGAAAAAATGGAAACACTCTATAAACAGTTATGAAAATATCAATATGCAATGGGAATGTTGATACTGTCACCTTCCAGGGACTAAATACACACTGCAAGAGAAATACAGTTAAAAGTATTTAAAAATCATAAATGTATTTGTGACAAAAAAAAATGAAAATGTTTCAGAAATTGTTAAAGTGTTCACATTAAAGGAATATGTAAATTGTTCACAGCACAAGAAGTCCAGAGACAAAATGCACCGTGTAGTGCTCACTTCACAGAGGAATTCGCACCTTACTGGCTAGGGCCTAGGAAGCAAGCACAAGCACTCTGCCCTAGAGGGTCATAATGTGAGAGTGGATACATAATGAAAATTATTCTCAGAACTGAAATTACTTGCCAGTAATTTGTCTACAAGAAAAAAACAAAGCACTTTAATTCTCACTATTGTTTTAAGGCCAGTCCACTGAAGATAACAAATAAGTAGTTGGGTTATAATTTTACAAAAAATAATAATAACAAAATTAAATAAACCTCTAAAATGGGAACTGATTTTATTTTATAATTCTTCCTTGATGAACATATAGGATGATGAGTGTCCATTTAAACCTACACCTACCTTAAATGGAATATAATTCCTTAAATACTTAATTACCACAGTAAAAAATATATAAAACAATAATAACCCAGGTATTTCCATAAACAACCACCAAGAGATCTAACTACCCTCCTTAAATTTTGTATCATTTTTACATTTTTGGATACATTATATTTAATCAGGCAACTTCTCCCTTATTTTGTATTAATTGATTTGAATGTGTGTGTGTGTGTTGTGTGTGTGTGTGTGTGTGTGTGTGTGTTATTCACTTATTCATTTATAAATATGCCCCACACTATTTCTTCTTAGAATTTAATTGATTTGGCTTAAAAATAACTATTAGTAGTGTTTCAAAACTGTTTTTATATTGGTTATTTTCTGTATTGTGTACTCATAAAAGAATGTTTTAACTATTGACTGAGAGGATAAATGTAGAAATAAGCATTTTTAGTACATTGCTAAATCAATGATAAATATGTATGGAGAAATAACCTAATTTTGGATAAAGTACAAAAGTAGACCATGTTCTGTCTCAATGTGTTGTTTCTAAACAAATAAAATAAATCACGTTTAGTTTCTGTGCACAAAACATTTCATCCCAGGCAATTAGAGAAAGATAGTATATTCCTTCTCCATGTTTATTGAAAATTAAATAAAACACAATTAAACACACATATGAAAGGAAATATGATAGATTACCCAGATATTGTGGCAAACTCCTATAATCTCAACACTTAGAAGGTTGAGGCATGGAGAAAGTTAGAGATTGACCTGGGCTACATAGCAGTGTCTAGGTATACATGAGTTTCAATGTCTATTGTGCCTGATTCTTCTTTGTTGGACATGACTATTGTCATCTTTAATTAGAACCGTTGTGATCAATTACATAACATATTGGGCATATGATTATTCCCTCATTAAAGTAAGGGTGACATAATTTATTTCACCAGAGTATAAGCTCCCCCCCACCGCCACTAAAGTTATGTAAGCAATCAATAATTACTTGGAAAGAAGAAACTGGTGGCACAGCTTTCTCTAAGTTATTTAAGGCATTTCCTACTGGTGCAGTTACCTAGAATCACTCAATTCCCTATAAGTATGAACTTGTAGGATGAACTCATGTTGACTTGAATAAAATCCTTACTTGTGTCTGACGGCATCTTCTCTGTTCAGGATTAATGGAAATAGATATGTTTTTATGTCTCTGTAGGAAAAAGCCCATGGCACTTGAGGCTCAAACAGGGACATAGTAAGATCAAAGATGAATCTGCAAAGAGAAGTTGCATAATCCCACTAGGTGTTATAAGACATGTGACATTGGCTGACCAATCTGATGCTGGACTGTCTGTGGGCGCAATCCTAATATTCCTGTATGTGATACTTGCTTCTTATTGGGTAATAAGAGATGGGATTGAAGTTTTCCTTTTAATTTTTTTTTTTTTTTTTTAATTTGAGAGCGACAGACACAGAGAGAAAGACAAGATAGAGGGAGAAAGAGAGAATGGGCGCGCCAGGGCTTCCAGCCTCTGCAAACGAACTCCAGATGCGTGCACCCCCTTGTGCATCTGGCTAACGTGGGACCTGGGGAATCAAGCCTCGAACCGGGGTCCTTAGGCTTCACAGGCAAGCGCTTAACCGCTGAGCCATCTCTCCAGCCCGAAGTTGTCCTTTTAATGGTAGTATTTCACCTAAGGAGAGGGTTCAGTGGTGGCTGTCTTCTTCCATACAGTAGAGTGGCTCCTTTATGAATTTGTTCTACCAAATGTCTTATAGCATAGAGACTATATTGCAAGACTTGAAAGTGTCATGCATTGGATGAGATTTTAAGCAAGCTCTGGGAGCAGTTGTTTAGTCCATACTATGGAAAACAAGTCAGACAAGTGAGGCAGAACTGTCTTTCCGGTAAGAATGTACCCAGGTAGCATGAATTATGTAGAAAAGACGCATACAGCTGTTATCTTACACATCAGCTTCTGATTCAGAAGTAGAAGTTGGGGGCAGGAGAGTGAGGCACATTGTTATTTATTTCAGTATGCAGCATATAAATGAAAGAGTGAAAATTCAAACTGTAATATAGTGTCCCAACTATAATACAAAAGGCTAGAATCCTAAGGAAGATTCAGAAGGTGAGAGGAGACATATGAATATCCTGCCTTTGAGAATCTTTAATTGAGTTTTTTTTTTAATTATTAACTTATTATATTCATTGAGGGAAGTACAGAGCCAAGGAAAGTTACCCACATGGCTAGAGATTTCATGTGGAGGGCCTAGGGAAAAAGTGTTGAAAAAAAAAAAAAAGAAAAAATAATATTCAAGGAGCTCCTGCCACGTGGGGAGCTGGAGGGGATAAAGGAGCCTATGTGGAGATTAAGGGCTAGGGAACCCTCCTGGTTGGACCAGGGCCTGGGCCAAGCCAACACAGGCTAAACTGAGGAAAATCTCACCTACAGCTGGAAGTTCCCATGTGGTCAGACTGAGAGAATTCTTTTACAAGAAAATTTTAGCTTGATTGGTGAGGCTATGGTACATGGGTCAGACAGTATCTGTCTGAGTGCTGATAAAGTTGAGAAACTGAATAATATAGCTGTCCCTCCATGCCTCTTTGAGGCAAAGGCTATGATGAAATCTCTTCAAACCTTTTATACTCTGATCTGTAGATTTTATGTGTCAAATTCATAAGAATCTGGGAACATCCAAAATCTTCATAGATTTGGCATATATTAGATTGATAGGCAGCTCCAAAATTCCTGCATCGGTATGGCCAAGAAGAATCAAAACAACTAGTAGAAAATAATCTATTATTTATGTAGTGGTAAATAGTATTTGTCATGCTGCTTTACCAAACACATCTCCATTTACAGAACCATTAAAAGTTCCCTAATGCTAGCAATCAATCCTTCATTAATGTAAAAGCCCCAGAATACTCTTCTCACATCTCCCTCTACCCCCTACCCCTAATTAGTCATGCTCTAACTTAGCCTGAGGCTCTGAAATACCTCTGATTAGGATAATTGAGATTTCAAAGAGGGTTATCTTCATTCTCTGTATGATCAGACTAACCTTGTATTGTTGTGCCAAGACCCCTGACCAGGAGCCAAGACCCCCGGTCACCCAGGAGTCACCTAGAGGACCGCCACAGAAGCCGAGACACTCGAATGTAAAAGCAACAGGTTTCTTTTAATGTCAAGCTTAAGCAGGGACTCAATCCACACAGACCGCGCAGTGGGAGTGGGAGAGAGCCTCGACCTTCTAAAAGTAGGGGTTTATAAAGGAAAAGAGTGGGAAGGGGAAAAAAAGGGTTACATCACATAGCATCTTTTAAAATGATTGGTTCCAAGAAGGCGCACGCAGGAACATTTCTAGTTGCTCATTTCTGGTCAGCAGACTGCTTGCAGATCCTATCCTTAGCAAGGGGCCAGAGGCCCCCAGAGCTAAGTATTTCTGGAATGTCCTGTTGAGCAAGTGAGCATGAGTTACAGAAGCAAAGGTCAGCACTTTAATCAGTTAGTTCCTTATCTGAGCCAAGCCTGGGATCCTCCTTTGTTCACAATGGTTTGTCCTACAATGGCAGTGTCATTGTTTAATTAGTTACCTGTTATTTCTTTTTGGTCTCCCAGTATCTAAGAATCCCTACCTACTATCATGGTAATTTGAAGAAGCTTTCCTGAGACTGAGCTGAGAGGAAAAACAAGTTCCTATCTACCAAGGCCCGTGGCTGACTTGGGTGGAGAGGAGTCTCACTTCCAAAGCGGAAGAAGACAGTTCAGCAAGGAATCCAGCCAGCCCAACCACACTGCAGGCTCCTCATGGAGCTCCCGCCCATCTTTCTCCGTTAGTTACCTTCTCATTGCTGGGACAGAGCACCAGCCCAAAAGCAGCTGATGGAAGGAAAAAAAAAATGTTATTTTGCTTTACAGTCTTGAGTGGAAGTGTCAAGATGGTGGGGAGAAGCATGGTATGAGCATATGCTGGAAATTGCCATGGCAATAGCATGTGGAAAATGGCAGCAGGAGAGTGAGCCCAGTTCTGAAAGGGGCAGCTGACTATAACACCCCTAAGCCTGCCCCCAGCAACACATCTATTTCAGCAAGACTCCATCTCCAAGTTGCCAGGAGCTGGGGACAAATTGCTCAGGTCACACGAGTTGACTATGACTGTGAACTAAAGTTCCCAGAAAAGCTTGGTATCTGCTGCACCTGCTCCTGTGACCACAGAGATGGAATGCTGCAAGACCTAGGCCTAATGACCTTGGCTATCTTTAGCCCCTCAGTAGCCATTATCAGCCACTGTGTGTCTGACCTAACAACCACATGGCTATCATGATGCAGCCTTCCTGGAATGTACAGATAGACTCCAGCTTCCACCAACCCAAGAGCTAAGAATGCCATCCGGTAGCGTCTAAAGACTATGTTGGAGATTTCCCCACTTTGCTGTAACCAACCTACCTGATGGTCAGCCCATGTATTTGAAAAGTATCATGATTTACGACTTTCTTTGTTCCGTAACTATAAAAGCTTCATGAAATTGTTAACACATTGAAACATGGAATTTTGAGGTAAGCTAAATCTGTCTTCCTAGGCCAGTCACTCATATTTGGCTAAAGAATAAACTATCTCTTATTCCTTGTTGAAGTCAGGTTCACATTGCTGGCAGAAAATACCAGAACAAGAGCAGCTTGTGGAGGGAAAAATGGTTGTTTTGGCTTACAGACTTGAGGGGAAGCCCCATAATGGCAAGGGATAGCAATGACATGATTAGAAGGTGGATATAACCTCCTGCCCAATATCAGATGGACAACAGCAATAGGAGAGTGTGCCAAACACTGGCAAGAGGAAGTTGGCTATAACACTCATAAGCCAGCCCCAACAATACACTGCCTCCAGCAGGATTTAATTCTCAAATTGCTATCAGCTGGGGACCTAGCATTCAGAACACCTAAGCTTATGGGGGACGCTTGAATCAAACAACCACATTCCCTTTGAGGTGAAAGCTCTGTCTTTTGGGTCTGCAGGGCCCTCTGGTTCAAACCACCATTCTCCTTCTCCTCTCCTTCCCACACAGGGTTTAAAATCCTCTCCCCCCCTCATTTAGGTGTTTTTTTTTTTTTTGGGGGGGGGGTGGGGGAGGATTCCTCCTCTGCCTTCTTTGTTCCTGCTTTGGAGTGCCTCTCATCTACCTCACTGAACCAAACCACACTCTTGTCATTAAATTAAATTTGGGGCTCAAGAAGCCATCTAATTTACAGTCTTCTACTCTAAAGCTGACAAGTATGTAAATCTAAACATGACATGTTATGTCCAAACCAAAATAGTAGGGCTTCTTTTTATGGGGCATGTAGAATGCAAAATGAAGGGGATTGAAACACTATTCACACAGAGCACTTGTTTCACTGCATTTCTTCCATTGTGGCCCTGCTATTATATCTGGAGTATCTTGAAATTTTTATTTTCTCAAGTGTAGCTTTTATCAGCCGAAATTAAATTATAGTAATTGCGTTCAAACATATACTTTGGGAAGGAAGCCATATGCATTATATGAAATCAGAATCCCTACATTAATTCACATATATTTTTTTTCCTTTCTGTTGCAGGTATGTTGTGAGATTAGGGGCATAGCTAGAGGTTTTTCCCCTTAGTGTGTAAATCTCAATATTTGATGTATGTCCGTTTCAACAAAGAGCTGAAGAAGTGGACTTTGAAAAGGTTGAATGGGCCAGAGTTTAAAGGAACCTACATATATATTCAAGAAGAAGTGGAGCAAGAGAGTGCAGAGGCTCTCTCCTTCACATTAGGAAAGAAGAGGTAGGGAGACCAGTGAATAAAGTGCAATGATAACATATTTGTTTGATATATATCAAATGAATTAATGGAGCTGGGGGATATGACTCAGTGGTTCAGAGTACTTACTTCCAAAGTCTGCCTGCATAGGTTCAATTCCCCAATGGCAAAATAAAGTCAGATGCACAAGGTGGTACAGGTGTCTGAAGCACAGTTACAACTACAAAAGGCCTTGGCATGCCCATAAACACACACTCTCTCACACAAATAAACAATGAAATATTTTTAAAATGAAGTGTCAATCTTATATGAGAAAATATATTGTCTATAGTTTTTTAAACATTTTTTCTTTATTCCATTAACTCTTCCAATAGGTATGTTACAAAAATTCTACCAAAAACAATTTTAAAAAATGCCTGTTTAAATGATATCAATTAAATAATAAAGTTATTTAAAGTCACCTGACTTTTTTCTTAACACCATGCTAAAATGTAATGATACACTTCTCTGTAATTATGAGCACACCTCAAATTGCTATGTGGGATTTTCCTACCATAGCATATTAACAGTTGGCTGAGTACAACCTATGCATTGTGTATCTTGAATTTTTAGTGCAACAGCATTTGCATTTGAGCAATGAAAATAATCAACTTAATTTGCCCTCCTAGAGAGCATGGAAGTGGCTTTGATTAGCCTATTGAAAGCCTGTGTTGTTTCCCTTGAGTTTGGATGCAGGGGGTAGAATTGCCAACATGATGTGGCCCAGCAGGATGCAAGGTGGCAAGGCTAATGTTGACTATATTAAAGACAAAAGAGAAGGTCATTGACTCTAAACAAGCAAGTTGTTTATGCAGATGCTGTCTCAGTATCTTCTGGCAACAATTTATCTATGTCATTGTGTTTTGATCATTAATGCATAGGTTGTTCCTCTTTACAGTCTAATTCGGACACTTTTGGAAAATTTTATGCAAAATCATAGAAGAACAGTGCCTTGTGTTCAAAAGGCATTATACATGTTCTTTCCAGCCTGGCTGAAAAGAAAAAAAAAAAAAAAGACTCATTTCTAACAGGACATTGGATGGAATACTAATGTTAATCTTATGTAAGCAGTAGAGACTAAAATATACTATCACTAGGGTTATATGTTATCTGCCTAAAAATCATTAGAAAAGAGTACTAGTAAAGGTTATATAATTTCAAAATAAGTTAATTCACCCAAGTAAGCAGGTGTCCTTAACTATACAAAAGCAGCCAGCACAAATTACTTTAAAATCCACAATCTCTTTCATTTGATTAAAGAATATAAGGTATGTGAACAAATGGACAAACAAAAATTAACGAAAATATTCAATAGCAATAACCTTATGGACACATGACATTTGCATTTATCTTGAATTATCTTAAGTCATAATTATATTTATACTCCACATGTTTAAATATATTGTTAATAAGTGTTAATAAGCAAATCTATACATATGGTTATATTTATATTTGCATTGTCATCTAAAACCGCATCCACTAAATAAAGAAAATATTTTATTCAGGACTAAATATGAGTGAATAAGAACTAGTACATTATTGCACTTACACTGAATAAATTGTTCCAAGTCAAGAACCAATGAAAGTCATTCATGACTCAATGTGTTTACCAATTACAATAGTGGAAAGATCTGGTAGAAAAAGTTATAGCATGGTGCTGGAAATCTCTTCTGTAGCTGTTTGATTTTAACAGCATTCTAACCATTGGGATTAATGGAGATTATAGCCTGATTCAAATTTAGCTTAATTTACAAAAACATCATCTAGTAATGGTGAAGATGTCCATATGTTCATGTACACAAGTTTACAGTTAATGGTTATTGAGAGGGACTGATCATTAGGATTCCTGATCTGCGTCTTTCCAGCTGTCCACAGTCATAATGTGCTAACTGGAAAAGTTCCAGATCTCTCTCCTGAATCTCCTACTTTCCCATCTCCCAACTCCCAGAGGAGTTCCACATGGAAGGAGTCCACCCAGCCTTGCTGAAGTTAATCCTGCCCCACACCCCAGGCAGTGCAATACCAATCTCGCCCATTCTCCAAAAAGGCTTAGAAACCTCTCTGTCCTCCTGTGAGTCATTTTGGAGTTTCTGTCCACCTTAGTCTTGGCTCTGGATTTGGAGTTTCTGTCTTCCTTTCACCTTGCTGGTTAATCCCATCTCTCTTGTTACAAACACCAGTACTCTCTGGCTGGCATTATACAAAAATCTGGGCCCAAGAAACCATCTGTTTCAGAGTCCTCTCTTCTGATTCCAACAGTACTCATCTGTCAGGGACATGTTATGAGAGAAGCAGGCTGTCATATTTGTTGTTTTCTACAAAATCCGAATTTACTTAATAACAATAAATTAACAAACTGTCTTCCTTCCCACTTTAATTTTTCAAGTAGTCCTAGTTTCCCTTGATAGAATTTTCATTGTCAGTTATCAATTTATTAATCTCAGTTTTCATTCCAAATTTAATTATTAAATATTAGATCATACATTATACTTCTATGTGTGTGTGTATGTATGTGTGTAAGTGTGTGTGTGTGTCCATATAATATAACCTCTGTTTCTGTTGGTCTGGAGTCTTTGTTAACTTTATGGTCTTGTTTTTCTTTTATTTTTGAGATAAAATTTTAGTGTAGAAAGTAATGCTTACATCACTGTCAATATGCTTTGTCCTTTGATATGATTTTTATAGTGTCTTATACTTGTTTGCTTCTAATTTACTGGTGATAGATAATTTACTGATGAATTCACTCATGGTAAGATATACTGTGAAAGGCACTGGTTCACATAATCTAGAAAATAGCAATAATTCATATCTGGGCACACTGCCTTAGAGAGAGACAGGAACTAAGAACAGATCAGTGACACCGAATAGCCCAAATGATCTCCATATAAGTCCATGTCAAATATTCTGGGTGATTCTATATCCAATCAAACTGATAATGGATATTAGCCATCAACCTAGATAGCCCCAGAACCAAATGTTAAGCAGGACCCACCAGAGCAAAACTGGTTTTCTTTTCAAATGAAATGCAGTTGGATTCTGTAAGTTATTTGCGAGCGACAATTCTTGTTGATAGAGTTGACTCTTTAGCATAAATGTTGCTCTATGATATTTACTTGGCAAAAACAAACATACACAAGAATCTGGACAATACATGAAGACTAATTGTAGATCTATATGAAGGCATAATATATTTCTCATGCATAAAAATTTCTACCTCCTCTCTAGCGCACAGAAGAATGTCTTCTCTCCTAACTCCTCTATTGGGTTATGAATCAAGTTGACATGAAATGAAGAAACACAATTAACAGTGTGTATACACACAGGACTCCTATAAAAATAAGACACTAATGTGATCAGTAAAGTATTCTTAGCTTAAGTCTCGTAGGTGTTAATTGTGATTTCTGAACAATCTTTCACCCGCAACTGTCCTTCAATAACCTAAGCTACTTTTTACCTTAAGGCAAATTTCCATAGCTACCTTTTCCTGCAGACAGTTTCTCAAAGTATCCAACAGTCAACATGCTGAAAGAAGTAATTTTTGGTTTGTTCTGATATCCCAAATTATCCACATATTCAATATAGAAACTGGGAAACCTCAATACAAATAAAACCACCCAAGTATAAAAGGTTTTATTTTACATTTCACTTATGATAAACATAATTGTGATTAGGCCAGGATATATAAAAGTTAAAACTTCATCATCTTATAGTAGGACAGCTATCTAATGAACATGATTAGTGTCCTTATAGAACATCCCACTCTCAAAATGCAAATCCCTTTTATCATATCACACAGTGAGAAAAAAAGTAATTTTATTACCAAAAGCCAGATTCTTATTGGTCATTAACATCTCTGTAGCTTGATTATAGGTTGATGTACTCAACAGTAACAAAGAATTAATTAAAACAGCAAAATGCATGCTGCACAATAACCTGACTTAACGTTTAGGGGTGGGATTTTTAAAAATCCCTTATATGTACCTTATATGTAAAATTAAACATTTCTAAAAATAAACATAATAGAATCTTCTAAGACAGAGTCTAATGAACAATGTCTTCCTTACAAAAAATTGAAATAAAATCTAGGCCAGTGGACAAGCATGTTAAATCTCAGAGACTTCAGAGACATGGTCTATTTCTGCGTGTTTAAAATATAACAACAACAGTGAGTAGTTTATATCTTTGTTATGTTAAAATCATCCTTTTAGAGTATATGTTGTAATTAACCTTTACCTTTATTAGATATGCTCTTTTTTACTTACATAAGAATTTATATGTACAAAACCTAACCATGTGAAAATAATTGCTATGGTAGGCCAGTTTTTGTCTGGTTTTATGTGTGTGATGGGTGTAAAATCATGCCAGTAGATTTTCCAATAATCTCCTTTAACCATTCTCTCCATTCAAATACTTGTATATAGCTTTAAGTAAACTTAACATATTTATTATAGAAGAGAGTTTTCCTTTTACCAATTTTTCCCATGTATTATATTCTTAGATGTATAACATATACTAAGCATGCTAGCTTTGTAAAAGAAAGTAGAAAGTTTGCAATGTTACTTGAAATATTTGAAACATATGCAGAGAGAGGGCTTAGACTAGCAATTATCTTACAGAAAGAAAAGACATTGAAAAAAAAAAAAGAAAGAAAAGAAAAGGTGTGATAATTGAGCAACCTGGAATTCAACTTGGGTCTTGGGAGAGGAAGCCTATTTTTACAAAGAACCATATAGTTCAGAAGAGAGGTCTTAGAAACCACTAATGAGGCCAGTATCTGGAGTAATAATAGCACACCTTGCAAGAAGGTAAGACTGGGAAAAGCACAAAGAACTACTCCCTGGAAGTCTCTGTGGATTCTTCTGCTCAGGCAGGAGTGGAAGTACATTCTTCTCACAATGCTGTGAACCACAGACATGAAACCTGCACCCTACCTCCTTGGGTCAGTGGAGGGGAAAAAAAAAAAAAAACCTAACATTCCTTGATGTTGACTTTGATTTATGGTTCTTCTCTTTGGCCCAAAACTCAAGATGTGTCTTTCAAACAAGCTATCTAATTGAATTTATCCCTGAATTTGGTCAGTATTAGCCCAGGAAGGCACCCCTGGTTGCATTTACAGTTATTTTAAATTTATGGACATTTTAAATCCTAATGTGTCCTTTTGGGTCATTTGTAACTAACTAATGACAAGCAGTTCAAAGTTTGAATGGTAATATGTTAATTTTGAATGTTTTAAATCTTCTTTTTCAGAATCTATCTTCTCTTCTAATTCCCTAAATCCTTGTCCACCCTAACAGTTGTATATGTAGTTGCAATAGTTCTACATAATATTTTAGCCTAATATTTTGGAGGGCTTATTTATAGGCATAGTCCTAGAGTAGCTGGTCAGAAAATGAAGAGATACAACTTTCTTATCTCCCTATGTATTAGTGACTTACATTATTCTGTGAAAAATTCTATGAAAAGAAGTAACTTACAGAAGAAATATTTATTTTGACTTACTGTTCTACTAGATACTTTCCAACACAGTAGGGAAGACATGTTAGCAAGTGCAGGAGATTACACTGATACTCAGTAAGCAGAGTCACATGAATGCTCATGTCCAGCTCACATTCTCTTTTTAATTAATTCTAGGAATTGAGCCTATCGCATACTGAAAACCACAGTTAACATGGCTTTTCCCACCACAATTAAACTAACCTAGGAACTCCCTTACAGACCTTCCAAAAAGCCCAGATTTGCCTTCTGGGTGATTCTATATCCAATCAAACTGATAATGGATATTAGCCATCAACCTAGATAGCCCCGGAACTGAATGTTAAGCAGGACCCACCAGAGCAAAACTGATTTTCTTTTCAAATGAAATGCAGTTGGATTCTGTAAGTTATTTGCAAGAAACAATTCTTGTTGATAGAGTTGGAAAGAATAGATGTAGATAAGGAATGTCTTGATATATTACATGATTCATTATGAGTGGCTGATAAGAAGAGTGACAAATATCACTGGAGAGCACTTGGGAAATGTTAGATGTCATCAGTTCAGGGAATGTAGTGTGAGGTTTAAAATAATCTACAATCTAGGCCAGACATTGGCACTATCCAGGAATTCTTACTCCAAGGGTGATCATCCAGCATTTAATTAAAATGTCACTTTGTGGGAGGCGATAGTAAGGATCTTTCATTTCCACACGAGTCTCAGATAATAGTATCTCCATGTATATTGCGTTGCCATGCTGAAGAACAAAGGAAGGACCGTCAAAGCAGTCTCTTCTTCCTTTCTGATCCATTTCAGCTGATCTTCATTCTTCATCTGTGTTCTTCCTCGGGGCAGACTACAGAAACTAGGAGCTCTCAGGAACTGGAGATGCTTTCTGCAAACAAGGCATCAGATGTGGAAAAATTGTGACTTTGGCTCACTTCTCAGCATAGGAGCTAGCCATTAACTAACTTTCATTATGATGCTTTGAAAGTAAATGTCCCCCATGGCCTCAGGAGTCTGTGATTAAGCTTTCTACTTAGGCCCCAGCTGGGGGAGTCTTTGGGCCATAGAGCCTTGCTGCTTGCAGTAGGAAGCGTGTTGCTGGGGGTCAATGAGCCTAGACTACTGGGCAACTACTAGAGCCAGCTTTCTCTCTCTCTCTCCCTCTCTCTCTCTCTCTCTCTCTCTCTCTCTCTCTCTCTCTCTCTCTCTCTCTCTCTCACTTTCTCTCTATATATATGGTGTGTGGTTAAGTGGGCCAGCTTTCTCTGCCATAGTGAAGCTGTCCGTTGATACCACAAGCCGAAAATAAATCCTTTTATCATATAAGCTCCCCTTGGACAAACGATTTGTTACCATACATACTTTGACACTAGGTTACAGGACCATTATTTCAGAAGTGGTCTTGGGCAGCATATAGGAGGAAGGAAGAGCACAGACAGAGGTCCCGGGGAATTGGAGCAGGTGGACATTGCTGAGATTACCCTCACTCTATGATTATTATTATGTGACATGATTTTTGTTCAATATCATTTAAAAAATGAATCAATTTCATGCACATATGAAATGTATTTTGATCATATTCCCTTTTATTACATTCTCTTACCCTCCCTTCCATCCCCCTTAAACTTCTTCCCAAACAACCCTCTTCATGTTCTCATCTTTTGTAATGAATATATTTTTGTATTTTATGTATGCATTATGTATGTATTTTTTATCATCCACTCGGTTAAATTCCGGTTGCATATATGAAAGTGGACAGGGGTTTATTTACTGGAATTTGGAGAGCTTAATTTACCAGTGGCTTTTACTACTAACAAGGCTGATTCTCTCCACTAGCAAACATTAACTGTCAATAATTCCTTAGAGCAGATTGGGGTATCATGAACCCCTACCACCTACTTGAAGGAATGTTGACTGGATCTATACTGTGCAGGAAACAACATCTATGACATCATGAGTATAACAGTCACATCATGTTCAGAAGATAGCATTCCATAGCACTCCTCCCTATCCTCCAGCTCTCAAAATATGTGTGGCCTTTCTACCACTATGTCACCTGAACCATGGAGGTGGTGGTATAGATGTCCTGTTTTGGGCTAAGCATACCAAAGTCTTTTTTTTTTTTTTTTTAAGCAACATTGGCAGCAGTGAGTCCCTACCTTAACCACTGAATACTGCAAAATATTCTGTGACCAAGGTCAAGAGCAGCACTAATAAACAGGGTTAGACATAGTCATGCAGAAGGAAGTTTGGCAACTATTTAGGATAACAGCAGGAATGAATTCTCTTCTTTTAGGGGCCTCAAACCCTATCAGGAAGTGTTTGTTATTCCCAGTACAGTCATGTCACTGTTACACCAGTGAGCACATCTTGCCTGGCAGTATGGTTGCATAGCACACAATATCCACAGCTGGGAAAGACTGTCGATAATTTTTCTTCCCCGCCACCCTTCAAAGCACCTTAAAGAATTATGAAAGCTAGACAACCATAGATAAGGCTTTCAGCTCTGTTTCAGCTTAGTTTCTATGCATCCTGCAACTAAAGCAGGCGGCACCATCTGCAATAGGGACATTTAAATGGGGTGGGAAACCAATTCCAATGACAATAGGCTACATTGTTGAACGGCCTGCTTTGCCTCTCTACCAACAAGGCAAAAGGAGGTATCTCACCACTGATACTTATATTTTCCATTAGTGAAGTATGGCTGCTAAGATGAGTTTTATCTATACATGTAAGATATTTCTGTTCAAACTCTTTTAATTTTTTTTTTAATATATTTGCTTAGCTTTCTAGTGGATTTTCATATGACTTCTTCATTTATTAATTTGGACACTCTCCTCCATGTTCTCCCTCCCTCAACTCTCACCTCTGCTTAAACCCAGTCTCAACACACAAAACTTGAGTAGTTTTTTCTTTTTCTTTTTTTCCATTCAGAAAAGAAATAATGACTCCTGCCATTGACTAACAGTCCTTCCTTTTCATCACAGTAAAGAATGAAATAAACAATCAATAAATAAGTGCAGAATATATGTGTTTTTGAATGCTATCCAATGAATTCAGAACCTAACAATTTCTTGCAAAGGATACTAATGAGTGTCATTCAAATATGTAAGTGTGACACTGATCACATCAATTGGCCATATGCCTGAGATCATGGAGTATTTAATGACCCATTTAATTAGTTATTAAAATATCTTCCATATATACAACATGACACAGTAACTTTTTATAGAGTAAATGAATTGGAAATAGCATATTTAAGTGAGTTGTACAAAAGGAAATGTAGAATATGTAATGAAAACCATATGACTCTAAAGGCCTGAAAAAATTCATCTCAGGGAAGGAAATTCTTAACTGAAATATAATTATTATACTATCTATATATCTGTTTAAGAGTATACATGTGCATTTTCATCTGTTTTTAGTGGGCTATATCGTGAAGTGAGCAAAAAATCTTCGTGGTGGTTTGAATAGAATAGATGGCCCCCACTACATACAGTTGTTTCTTTGTAGTTTGCATCTGTAGCCACCTGGTGGAGGCAATGTCACTGGGTGATCTTAAGGTGTGGTGGTGGGTTTCAGATTTCAATCTAAAGATATGCAAAGTGTGCCTAGCTGGAGTTCCTGAAGTGTACTATGTCTATTGACCTTTTGGCTTGTGCTTCTTTCTCTCTCTGCTGTGAAAGCAGGCCAGCTTCTTCTGCCATTTATGGAACTTCCCCTGAATCTGTAAGCTTCAATAAATCCCTTCCTCCATAACTGTGTCTGGTCTGGAAGTTCTTCTCAGCGAACCTGAATCGGACTGCTACAATCCTCTAATATATAGTTTAATAAGATCATTAAATAATACTTTTAACTGTGGATTTAAGATGAAAATATTTCAAATTAAAAACAAAACAATGTTGATCTTGCCAGCAATGTAAGGGAATTCATAGCATGCAGGTGAAAGCATTTAATTAAATCTTAGCTTTATGTAGAAAACTTTGAATTCCACAATAGTCTAAGTAGACATGATTTTCTTGTTAGTTCGTGGGAACAAGTACCCTAGTTACTGTCACCAGAAATCAGAGAAAATAATTCAAGGCTTCTAATTTCATTTCATACTGACTTTATCAAAATATAAAAGGACACTACTAGACTGAGTTATAGTCTCCAATGCTTAATGTCTTAGAAGCAGGTTAATTACTGTTATGGTCCATCAAAATAGTTCATTTACTTAAACTTATGCAACCACTTCTTCAAGCTTACATGGCTTTCTCTGGCATTATGTTTCTGATGTTCAGTATATGCTTTAAAATTTATGTCCTGAAACTTTGTACTCATGACATATTTTCATCTATTATGCAAATAACTATTAATTACTTTCAGAGACATTACTTGGTGCAAAATAAGTATGCAATTTAGAATGTTCTGTTTGTCCTTATACCTTATGAAGTGCTAAGAAGAAAAACAAAATCCTTCATTATTCTGCCTTGTGACAAGGACCTCTGTATCCATACATCTGTATTTATTCATGTACATTAAATGCCTCTCTCTCTCTCTTTCTTTGCTTCTATCTCTCTGGGGAACTCAGAATAGTATAACTACTTGCAGATTTATATTTCAAATATGGCATTGTACTGAAATTCAATTGTCCTTCAATTGCTTTTGATTTTTTTTCCCCTTAAGTGAGACAGTGGAAGGTGACTACTTGTAATAGGGATGAAGATGGAAAGAGCATAGAGCAAGTGGAAAGCTATCACATCAATGAGTCAGACACTGATGGGAATGTAGTTGCATTTCATTATAATCCTTAGACAGAACTCCTTCAACTTTAACTACTTTTTAAGACACCCAGGAATTCAATTATCACAAAGCTTTAAGTCATATAAAAATTTAATATATCGCTTCTCAGCCTTTTGGCTAATATCAAGTGTAAATTTTTCAATAGAAAGATGTCAATTCTTTAAATGACAAGTTTCTATTATGCTCACTAGAATGTCCTTTTCACAAGTGATCACACTGAGTTAACTCATGAAGTGAAGCACTAAATTTAAAGTCACAAAGGAATCAAACATCAACTCTTCTAGGTCACTTGGAAATAAAATTAGGATGTTGAATCTTAGTTGAATTTGAATGAGAATGTATTTGGTAAATAACCTGTTAAGTAGACAGAAAATGTTTCCCTACTAAAGACATGTGGATACACTGAGTTTGTGTACATGACCATTTAATTAAATGAAAGTATCAACAAGTTTCTTTAAAATGTTTTCTGTTTGAAAAGGAAATGAAAAATTTAAAGTCAATTTTATGTACCAACTCTGAATTTAGTCATATTTCTATAATATCTTCAGCTAATTAATTTTTATAAATTATACTTTTCAAACATATTGTATTTTTTCCTATAACCCCTGGTTTCAAAGATTCAGTTCCTTTTAAGTGTAACTTAGCAATGGTCCTAAATGTGTAATACCTATGATTTTACCAACTTTGTCTTCACCTCCTACACCTCTTCTGGGTAAAGTCAGTATAGCAGTGTGCAAAGAAAAATATACTTTTTCTCTCATAAATGATTTTTTTTTTAGCTTTCAGCATTTATGACAAAAGCAAATCATCCACAGACTCATTAATACTCCTGCTTAATGATTATGCCCTTCATGTCCATGTTACATTCGTGATTCCTATTGATACACTGCCACATGATTGACTGATGTTCCTCTTTGACATAGAGATGAAGATTTGTGGCAGGAAATGTTTGCAGAATGTAAACCAGATCTTCAGATCCAGGAAGAGCAGTGATTTCAAATTCCTTCTCCCTGCTGTGAGGTATCTTCTGTAAGAGGAACAATAAAATATTGACACTGACCTCAAATTACAAATGGAAAATACTACTATCCATGACAGAAGTGAGCAAGAAACAAAACTGAACACATATGTCTCCTTCCCTATTGGTTTAATTTTATTGGTGTCTTGTTTTATTCATTACTCTTCATTTCAGTGGAATGTTATAGAAGATTCTGATCTTCTGGTTTGGAGCTGCACATCCCAACACAACCCACATGCACCTATTTTAATAATATTCCTTACATACTTTTATTTTTATTTTTTCTAGAGAGAGCAAGACACAGAGAGCAAGAATAGATACATTTTACAAAAGAGCTTAGGCTTATGCCATGAAAGTATTTTTGGTTATCCTTCTCATATCTGAAGATTCCTAAGCCATTGTCATTATAGGAGACTATAAATGTGTTAGCTCTCATAACTTTCAGCTCTGTCTATAACTACAGTTTCATCCTTGCACATCAACTACCTTAATTCACATCATGTGATTAACCTGGACCATTGGAACTACGGTAATCAAGTTGCAGCAGAAGTTCTGCAAGTTCTATCATTTATCACCTCCCTCATTCTGTGCCTGTTCCTGAGTGTGTGAGGAAAAAACAGGCTAAAGTGTACTTTGTCAACACATTTCTGACTCAAGAAAGAAAAACAAAACAAAATAAAATCTGTCAATGTCCACCAACCAGGACAGGATTCTGAGATCAAAGGAAGAAGGCAGGACCTTTTTATTCAGTCATTGAACTTTGGAAAACAGCTGAAATTTTGGGTCTTCTGAGATGGGAATTAAAAAAAAATAAATAAACTGACAGAAAAAAAAAAAAAACATATCTTAGAGCCTAATTTAGAATTTTTATTTAAAACTGACAAATGAGAAAACAAATGTTATGTAGTTTGTTACTATTTCTATTGTTTCCTTTGTTTAAAGAATTATGCTAAAGCGGGATGAAGAGCTGGCTCAGTAGCTAAGGCTCTTGCCTATAAAACCAAATGACCCAAGTTCAGTTCCCCAGTACCCAGGCAAAGAAAGATGCATACAGCTGCACATGCATCTGGAATTTATTTGCAAAGACAAAAGTTCCTGGTGTGCCCATTCTCTCTTTTTCTCTCTGAGTTTGTCTCTGCTTGCAAATAAATAAAAATATTTTTATTGTTTTAGGTTGCTAAATGGTAGCCATTTACAGTTGAAACAGTAATTAGTTTAACAGAAGAGTAGGAGAAACAAAAAGGCCTTGGAAATTATGGACAAAGTTGTCAGAGAAGATCAAGAGCCCAATTTAAAGAGGCTACAAACATACACCTTTTTATTGTCCATGAATTGTTATTGTTACAAGAGTCAAGAAAGGCAAACAGCAAATAGGTGGTGGTGATAGGCTTTGTTTTAATGTTACTTTGTCTTGAAATTTAAGACTTTGATTCAAAATTACTCTTATTTAAATACAGATCATACCAATATTGGCAGGGAATTATTCTATTGTTTTATCCTATTCATTATTCTGCTTATTCTTTTACCTTTTCTAGTCTATTCTTTCTACTCAACTGTACCATAGTCTAATTCTATCCAATCCTATCCCATTAATTCCATTCTGTATTCTATTCTGTTTCCATGTCCTATCAAGAGGAAGAAAGAATGTATTCCTATAAGGGACATGAGATTATCTGGGATATTTGTCATAAGTATAAAAAGTGAAAAACATTTAAAATGGGCTAATATACTTCAACATGTTTTTTTCTTCTTTAGTGTTTACCAGTAATAACAAATAGAATCAGAAATTTCAAGGTGCTAAGATTATAAAAATATGTATGCAAGCGGTTGCCTAGAAAAAATAAAAATATATTTGTGGTAATCATGAAATAAAGGAATGAATAAATCTATGTCAAATTATATTAATAGGAAAATGTATAATTTCTGTTCCACATACTGAAAAACATAAATCACAAACTCAGAGCTAATGGAATAAGATAAGATTGTATCATATGCAAGACCCTTTCAAGTAGAGCATTTGATATTATTTCCTTTTCTGTGAAAATTGTGTTAAGTGACTTGAGGCTAAATGGTAACAATTATAGAGAAAGCTTAAGTCTATGAATAAAGTTGACATGTAATTCCACTGTTACTAAGTATGACTGCCAGGAAAGAGGAGTGAATTTAATGCTTGGTTTATGGAATTTATACTGTGGGAATGAAGTATAAGTACAAACTGTGAGAGAAATTGTAAGAATAAAATATAGAGATGAACTATGGGAAAGAAGTGTGGGATTTTTTTTTTTTTTGAACTTTGCAAATAACTTTTCTGAGATTATTTCTGTGACATGATCTCTTTGTTAAATTCTTGACTTGTAACTTGACCTAAAGTGAGTCTTACAACCCTGTAATCTACGCTCTTAAAACAGTATGACTATGTTTACTCTGTCTTGGTTTACCTTTGATCTTAACCTTTCAAATGACCAATTTTGACAAGGAAGGTTTGGTTAGAGATGCTGACTGATATTGAATTATGCTCTTTGCCGAACTTGCTCAGTGCCTGGTTGCCCTGTTGACCCAAAACAAATGTTCATGTTTTAAAGGTGTTGACAATTGTGTTGGAAACAATGTAGTGAACAAACAATTGGCCACAGGACTGCCATGGATCTGTTAAAGATAACAAGAGGGAGTAATGTGATTGTATTTGTGAAGTGTGTGTGTGTGTGTGTGTGTGTGTGTGTGTGTTCTGGATGAGCAAAGCTTAAAAGGTCATATCCCTAAATCCTTCCCTCAATAAATGTATAATAATTATTCAAAATCCCTTGCCCTTCACTTACTTGTCACCTGTATTTTGCTCGTGTAATACTAATTATTTCCTTTTTCATTTATTTAATTGCATATAGACACATTTAGTATGTAAACAACATATGTTGGTACAATCAATTCCTGACTCCTTGCCCCATTTCTGAAGAGGCCTTTCTCATTGGGATGCAGGTCACTCCCATGGGGATTGTGGGTCATGCATTATGGGCAGGGGGAGGCAATGACTCTATGCAAAATGCCCCAACTTGTGGCTCTAACAATATGTCTGCTCCTCTTCCGCAAAATTCCCTGAGCCATATGAGTCTGCTTCAGTGATGGGCACTGAGGAGCCTCTGGATCTCTGGTTCAGTGTATGGCGTCTTCAGCAGTAGGGTCTTACCATTAACTTCTGGTGGGTAATCAAGTGCTCTAATGGAAGTCTGGCTTGTTTGTTTTGGGAGATCTAGTACATCTCTCTGATCAATAGCTTATTGTGGATGTAAACCACATCCTGGTACATGGAATTACAGGCTAGCACCAAGGGAAAAGAAAAGAAAAAAGAAAAAGACAGAGAATAAAGAGTAACATGAGAAATCTAAGGTTAGGTTTTGTAGCACCTTCTCCAGGGCCCTTCAATTCAGGTACTCCTAAGGTGCTCTTGAAGGTTCAAAATTAGTCTAATTTCCAGGATATAGGATTATCTGGTTATCTGGTACCAGTTTAATTTGGGTTCAGTTTTGTGTTCTCCCCATTCCTCTTCCCCTAAGTTCTACCCTCCCTATTGTCCAAGCATTGAGATGTGAGATGCTATTCAGGTATGTCAGCAACTCGGGCTGATCCAGGTTACGAAGTGCAGATAAGTGCGACCATGAGATGATTGTTTTTCTGTGACTGTGTGTGACTTCACTAAGAATTATCTATTCTAAGTTTGACCATTTTTCTACAAATTTAATTGTGTCATTTTTTTTTCATATTGCTGAGTAAAATTCCATTGTGTAGATATACCAGATCTTGGTTATCCATTCTTCCAATGATGAACACCTAGGTTGATTCTAGTTTTTAGCCATGATGAATTAAGCAGCTATAAATATGGTTGAGGAAATAAATATCTGTTTACTGAGGAGTTGAGCTTTTAGGGTAAATGCCTAGTAAGGGAATAGCAGAGTCTCTTTGTAACTCTATATTCATCCTTTTTAGGTATATTTATATTGATTTCCATAGTAGTTGTACCATCTTACATTCCCACCAACAGAGTGTTCCTATTTCTCTACATTCTCACCATCATTTGTTTTCATTTATTTTTTTAATGTTTTCTATCCTTACTGAGGTAAGGTGGAATATCATAGTTGTGTTATTTTGCATTTTCCTGATGGTGAGGGATGTTGAACATTTTCTTAAGTGTGTACTATCCACTGTAATCCTTCCTCTGAGAACTTCCGATTTAGTTCTCTGCCCCACTATTGGAGTGGGTTGTTTAATTTTTTATTGTTTAGCTTTTTTGAGTTCTTTATGGATTCTAGATATTAGGCTTCTGTCAGTGGTATAGCTGTCAAAGATTTTCTCCCATTCATTGAGTAATCTATTGGCTCTGCTATGGCATGTTTGTCTGTGTAAAAGCTTCATGATATCCCATTTGTTGGGTCCTTGTTTAACTTCCTGGGCTACTGCATTTTACTTCAGTAATTCTTTTCCTAGTCCTATATCATGGAGAGTGTCTCCTATTTTTTTTTTTCCAATAGTTGAAGAGTTTCATGTCTTACATGAGGTCTTTAATCCATTTAGATTTGATTTTTGTGTGTGGTAAAATGAGTGGATCTAATTTCATTTTTCCACATATGGTCATCTAATTTGTCCAACACCATTTGTTGAAAATGCTGTATTTTCTCCAGGCTACATTATTGGCACCTTTGTCAAAGATCAAGCAGCTATAGTTACTTGCACTAAGGTTTGGGTCTTCAGTTCTGTTTCACTGGTCTGTGTTTCTGTTTTTATTCCACTATCATGCTATTTTTGTCAGTATGGTTTTGTAATATAACTTTAGGTCAGGTATGGTGATACCACCAGAGGTTTTTTTTTTTTTTTTTTTTTTTTTCCCCTGGGGATTTATTTGGATATACGAGGCCTTTTGCCATTTCATATGAATTTTGTGATCATTTTTCTAATCTCTGAAGAATGATGCTGGTATTTTTATTGCTATTGCATTAAATCTGTATATTTCTTTTTTAATTTTCATAATATTAATTGTACCTAACCAGAAGTATGGGAGGACTTCATCTTCTCAAGTCCTCCTCTATTTCTTTCTTGAGTGTTTTTTATGTTTTCATTATATAGGTCATTCATATCCTTGGTTAGTGTTTTTTTTTTTTCCAAAGGTATTTAATTTTTTGTTGGTATTGAAAATGGAACAGCCACTGATTTGTTTCTCTGTATACTTGTCCTTTGCATATAGAAAACCTACTGATTTTTTATGCATTGATTTTGTATGCTGCCACTTTGCTGAGTGAATTTATCACCTTTAGAAGTTTTGAGATGGAGACTTTCAGGTCAATTAAATATAGGAAAATGTCATCTGCATATAGGACAAACTTGACTTCTTCCTTTCTAATTTGAATGCTTTTTATTCCTTTCTCCTGTCTTTTTGCTTGGGCCAGTACTTCTAGTACGATGTGAAGAACAGTGATGAGAGTGGGCACCTGGGTCCTGTTCCCAATATCAGTGGGAACCCCTTGAGATTTTCCCCATTAAGTATTATTTGGACCTTAAGGGCTTTATACATATCCTTTATTGTGTTGAGATACAAATATTCCATGCCCATTCTTTCCAATGTCTTGACCATGAAGTGGTGGTGTATTTTGTCAAAGGCCTTCTCTGCATCAATTAAGATGATCATGTGGTTCTTACAGTTCATTTTATTTGTGTGGTGTGTTAAAATGACCAATTTCCATATATTAAACCATCCCTGCATGCCTGGAATGAAGCCTAGTTGATCAAGGTGGATAATGGTTTTGATGATGTGTCGTTGAATTCAGTTTGTAAGAATTTTATTCAGGATCTTTTCATCTAAGTTCACTAGGGATATAGACCTATGATTTTCTTTCCTTTTTGCATCTCTGACTGCTTTTCATATTAGGGTGATTCTATCTTCATAAAAGGGGTCAGAAAAGATTCCTTAGTCTCTGATTTTGTTTATTTGAGACTTTTCTTTTTTCTTGCTTGGTCAATTTGGCCAGGGGATTATCCATTTTGTTTAATTTTTTCAAGCTTGAAACAAGCTTTTCAATTCATTAATTTTTAAAATTGTATTTAGTTTCCAATTCATTAATTTCTGCTCTACTCTTGATTGTTTATTTCATCTGGAGCTCTTTGTGTTGGATTCTTCTTGTTTTTCCAGGGCCTTTAGGTGGACAGTCAGGTTATTAACTTGGGATTTCTCTGTCTTTGTAATGAAGGTATTTAAGGCTATGAATTTTCTCCTTATGACTGCCCAAACTGTGTTCCATCAGTTTTGGTAGTTTGTGTTTTCATTATCATTCAATTATAGGTATTTTACAATTTCTTTTTTGATTTATTCCATGACCCATCCATTCTTTAAAACTGTGTTGTTTAGTTTCCTGAAGCTGGTAGAGTTCTTGATATCTCTCTTGTTATTAACATCTAGATTTAAAGCACTGTGATCTGACATGATGCAGAAAGTTACTTCAATTTTCCTGACTTTATGAAGGCATGCTTTATGGCATAGTATATGGTCAATTTTGGAGAAGGTTCCCTGGGCTCTTGAGAAGAATGTGTATTCTGTAGAGTTTGGATAGAAAGTTCTATAGTTATCTGTTAGGTCTTATTGATCTATGATGCTGTTAAGTTCTGTCATTTCCCTGTTGATTTCATGATCTATCTCTTGATTATAGTGGAGTCCAATACTCTGGCTATGATAGTGTTGGCATTTATTTCTATTTTATTGTAGACTTTGTTTTATAAGCTGCAGTGCATCTGTGTTTGGTGCATATATATTTATGATTGTGATGTACTCATGTCAGATCATTCTCTTGAGTAAGAAGTGATCTTCTTTGTCCTTTTTGATTATTTTTGGTTTGAAGTCTATTTTATCAGATATTAATATAGAAACACCAGCTTGTTTTTTTTTTTTAATTTCCATTTGCATAGCATATCATTTTCCAACCTTTCATACTGAGGAGGTCTCTATCTTTAGTTGTGAGGTGGGTTTCTTAGAGACAGCCAATAGAAGGATCCAGTTTTTGATCTACCCGGATAACCTGTGTCTTTTGATGGGTGAGTTAAGACCATTAATATGTAAGTTTGTTACTGCGAGGTTTGAATTAATCTCTGCCATGATGAGGCGTTTTATGGTGTTTGGTGCTTTTGTGTATTTTGTACAGTTTTGATCATGGTCTATTTTGGTTATGGTGATCTTCTTTTTCTTGTCTCTGAAGATTTATTGTTTGGCTGTTCTGTGTGGAGTATTCCCTCAAGTATTCTCTATAGGTTTGGCTTATTTCATAGAAAGTTTTACTTTCACCATCTGTTATAAGGGATACTTTTGCTGGCTAAAGCAGCTTGGGTTGGAAGCCATTGTTTTTCAGACTTTGATGTGTTCCATTCCAGACCCTTCTGGATTTCAGGGTTTTCATGGAGAAATATGATGGAATTCTGATGAAATTGCTTTTGTATATTGTGAATTGTTTCTCTATTGCTTCTTTTAACATTCTGTTTTTGTTGTTAAGAGTTTTAAATATGATGTGTCTTGGAGAGTTTATTCTTTGGTCCCGTCGCTTTGGTGTTTTGTGGGCTTCTTGTATATGGATGGGCCTCTCTTTTGTAAGATTTAGAAAATTTTCTTCATTAATTTTGTGGAATATGTTTTCTGTGCCTCTGGCCTGGATGTTCTCTCCTTCTGGTATACCTATGACCCAGATGTTTGGTCATTTTAGGGTATTTCGCAGTTCCCTCATATTCTGTTCACTTGAATTTTTTGAACTTAGCAAATTTTTGGTCTCCTGATCAATTTCTTCTATCTTGTCTTCCAGGTCAGAGGTTCTGTTTTCTACATGACTAACTCTGTTGGTGAGGGTTTCTAGAAAGATTTTTATAATTTCTATTTGATTTTTGTTTTCTGTTGTCTTATTTTGCATTTTGTCCATCTCTTTTTTGAGGGATGATTTCAATTCTAATTCTAATTTTCTTGATGCTTCATGGAATTCATTCTTGTATTTGATCAAGTTTTCATTAAGCTTACTCAACTGTTTATTGAGATCTTCCATTTCTTGACTCACCTTCAATTTATTCATATCTCTTTGGAGGGTTATGATATTTTCTTCAATCAAGTTAAACCTACTGCAAAAAGTTGAACTCTCTAGAAGATGATTCTGTACAAGTTAATTGATACTAGTTTTGTTTCTTTGATGGCTTGCTTTAAGTTAGGTGATTTGTTTTTGACCATAGTCTCATTGGTTATTATATATTTATTCCTGAAATTAATTTATGTTGATTTCTCTATGATTTCATTGGAAGCTTCCATTGTAGGACTAGACCTCCTTGGTGGTAATCTCTCAGTGACTTTTGTTGGCTTTTTTCCATTGTTGTCTACCCATTTTTTGGAAGACTCTTTTTTTTATTATATTTTATTTAGGAGGAAGCAAGTTTTTGTCCTTTGGCCTGTGCACCCTGTGACTCAGGTGAACAGGGTGTTGTTACCCAGTGACCAATCAGGATACTAAAAGAAAAGGCCTGATTCCACAGCTCAAAGGGGAACCAGGCCTCCCAAAGCAAGGCACAATTGACCTACCAAGACCAGGGGACTGGGAGAAGCCAGGGAACAGGCATCTTGCTTACCTACTCTATGCTATGCCCTCCAGCCCACATACTAGCTCTGGGAACTTGGACCAGGGAACTGGAAGAAGAGGTCTGTCCTCACTCCAGATCACAATGCCTGCTCACACACAGACTGGTGCAGGTAACCCAGACCAGGGAGGTGGGTAGAGCCAGGAAACAGGGATCTGGCCCACTTACCCCAGACCACCACCCTACCTGCACCTGTAATACTAATTTTTGAGATATTATTGGGTATTGCTAGACAACAAAACACTTAGTGCCATTCAGCACAAGCTACAACTGTTTACTCTTGTTTTCAACCATTCCAAGGGTGAGTTTTCCTCTTTGCAGGTTCTGTTAAAAAAAAAAAAAAAAAAAAAAAAAAAAAAAAAAAAAAAAAAAAAAAAAGCTACTCCACTCTCTTAGGCAAACAAAGTCAAGAATCAGGTTCTATAATTCCAGGGCTCTACCCTGATATAAATATCAATAACTGAAAGATTCACAATATTGTGACAAGATCCTTCCTCAGTTTCAATTGGAAGGCATGATTATTTTGATCTCGTGCTTCTAACTGCATCATCTGGGTAATGGTGAAAAGAACTTCTTTGTGTTGCTTCAGTAGCAAGGCTGTGCAATAGTTAAATCCTGCTCCAAAAAAAAAAAAAAAGTTAAAACAGTTAAGTGAGAAATATCATGTACTCTCACATGAAGTTACTTGTGGTGGAGATAGGCAACATCTTGGGTATACAGGCTAGCTAGTCTAAACAAACTGTGGAGCTCTAGGTTCAGTGAGAAGCCTTGTCTCTGAAGAATAAGTTGAAAAGTGACTGAGGAGGCCATCTATATTAACTGTTCTCCACTCTCACAGGCATACATGGTGCCTGAGCACCACATATGTGCCCCCACTAGCATAGAAACATACATATACACATGTATGCCTATTACATGTACATAGGCAAGACATTTGAAAATGGCTAACGAAATTTCTTTTTGAGATTAGATTTTTCTGCTTTATGCCTGTCTGCTCAAGAATCACAACTTCAGGGCTGAAGAGATGGATTAGCAGTTAAGCACTTGCCTGTGAAGCCCAAGGACCCCAGTTCGAGGCTCAATTCCCCAGGACCCACATTAGTCAGATGCACAAGGGGACATACACGTCTGGAGTTCATTTGCAGTGGCTGGAGGCCCTGGCGCACCCATTCTCTCTCTCTCTCTCCCTCTCTGCCTCTTTCTCTCTCTCTCTGTCACTCTCAAATAAATAAAAATAAACCATTTTTTAAAGACAAAAATAGATATTAAAAAAGAATCACAACTTTATAATAATGAAATTATGATTGAGAATGACTATTTCCCTCAATGCACTCTTAGGTTTCAGTCAATTGAAAACTATATAACACTTAGGGAATTATGTCTGTATTGCTAATTATAACTATAATAAAATGATATTAATAACTATTGTCAGTTAATGAGGATTTATCCTGAGGCTATAACTCAGGTGCTTTATGCATAAGTGTTTACCATTCGTAAAGCAAGATAATAAAGTAAGCACAGAATTCATCAAATGAAGAGATGACAACCACAGTGGATTATTATATAGAAACCTTCACTTGAATCTAGAATTTGAAAAAAAAATCTTATGGCTTTAAGAAAAGTATATGCTCTTTCCAAAATGGTCCATAAAATACTTGGTGGTATTTTTGCAAATAAAAGAATTTTGAATGCTCATGCAGTTCAATTTGCTAATAATAGCTTATTGATCTTAGTAACATCTTAAATTTTGTGACATCAGTGCCTTTTCTGAATTGGAAATGACTTAAAACAGGGCAGCAGTTCAGAATTCAATTATAAAACCTGTCTCCAAATACACAAGTGATATCTTGATTAATTTATCTCAAAAGGAATAAAAAAGACTTACATTATATATTCAGTGAATATCATAGAGTTTTCAATGCCAGGTTGAGCAATAGTTCATATCTTTGTAGATTGGCTTCCAAACTAATCAACATAAATCAATGATTTTAGTACATAGCCAAGAGTTGAAACTGAAAACATAAAGAATTATCTGCACTCCATGTTCATTGCGACATTATGCACAATAGCCAAATAATGGATATAGTATAAATATCTATAAATAGCTAAATAGATGAGGCAATAAAGTATATATGTGCAGTAGAATATAAATGCTTCATCCTTATTATTGAGGGAACCTTGAGCTGGAGAGATTGCTCAGTGGATAATATTGTTTGCTGTGAAACCCATAGCCTTTCATTTAATGCCAGAAATGCCTAAAATACAGATGGAAAAAGGGGAACAATTACCTTATGCTCATTTGCTGAGGAAGAGGCTGTGGTGTGCATATGTATGCATACACACACACATCAATAAATAATTTTTGCAAAATAAGGTGATTAAACCACATGGTATTTATTAAATGAAATAAGAAGGTACTAAGGACAAATATTATATGATTTGATAAATGAGGAAAAAAAGGTCAACTCTAGAGAACATAAAAAAAAGACAGAAAAGAATTCCAGAGACTGGAGGAGGAAAACAGGAGTGTCTGCTTAGCACAGTGATATATTGTAAATATCTGCTTTGCAATCCTAGAACTGTACAAAAATAAATTTTATATATTTTTTGAAAAAGAGTATATCTTTTGATGCCCATTTTTGTAATTTGATTCCACATGTCCTTCACAGGCTTAGGCATTTGAATACTTCTGACCCTGGGTGGTGACAATATTTTGAGATATGGACCATTGGGGATGGGTCTTAATGGTTATATCAGCCTTAGTTTCCAGCCACATTGTCAGTATCCTGGTCTCAATAGTAAACAGCCATTTTGTGCCAACAGAACTAGTCCAATCTACCATGCCTTTTTTGACAGGGTTATGGGACTTTCAAATAGCTTGAATCTATGGCCACACAGACAAAGTTGTTTTACAAAAATGAGCTTGCAATTTGAGCCCCTAGCCGTCCGATCTCTGCTACAATGGGTGTGTCATTCGGGGGTGTGTAATATGTCTGGGTTCCCTCAAAGATTCACCAGTCCACCATGAATATATATTAATAAATAGAGGCATTTATTTCTGGCCAGGACAACACCTCGAGCCAGGAACTAAAGAGTGCAGCCCTGAATTCCCTCTTGTCAGGGGTTATAAAGACAAAGTTTATATCACATTGCTAAAGAAGTGCATGGAAACAGTGAGCCTAGTTACAAAAGTGGAGGGAAAAAATGGTTAGTGCCTATTTCACTCAAACACATGGCCTAGTATCATTTTGCATGGCAAAGGTAACATTTGTAGGCACCACATCCTGCATAACAAAGGTAAAATTTCCTTATGACATTTCCTTATTCATCACATTCCCTTATTCCTTTATTCATCACAGGTGGATATTAAGTCCAGCCCTAGCTGTTTACTGTTTACTGTTCAGAGAACTTGAAGTTCTGGTGGTATCTTTGGTACTTGTTGTTGGTGGTGTTTCTTTGCTTTGATCTAGAAAAGCTTCACAGTGAGGCAATGAAAGTTTTGTAAGCTATTTTGGTGAGAGTCTGAAAATGCTAAATCTAGAAAGAATTGTGGAATACAAAAGCTTGGCTTATGGACTTTCAAAGGTGAAGCCAATAATCTTGTTGGAACTTGGTTCCTGGTGGAAAGGCTGGTTGCATTCTGACCAAGCACTAAGGATTTTAGCAAGGTTGAATTTAAAATTAATGGCCCCAGATGTGCTGGTGCATGCCATTGATCCCAACACTTGGGAGGCATATCACACATTTCTGAGAGAAAGTAGGTAGATACATGTCTTTAAATTGCAGTCACTACTCGAAGTGAGAGGAGTATGGTTAGGATGACTGGACTCCTGAAGTTAAAAAGGACAGGAACGTTTACCCTTGCGAGAAATCAAAGAGGATCTGACTTCTTATTACCTGCATAGTTCCCTAGATCAGTGCTTCCACAAACAACTAGGACCCATCTTGGGAAGGAGGTTTTCATAGGATTTAAAAATTGTGGGTTGTTAAGATCAGCCCCTGGAACTAGGTGTCACATTTAGCCTCTTCCTGAGGCAACCCCCATCCCTAACATACCAGTTGTCCATCTGGTTCATCTCAGCCAGAAGACAGCCAACCATTGTATAGTTATAAATGCTTTTGCAAGGGGAGGCAAGGCTCTCTGACCACTTGGGAATTTCAAGCAGTAGGTGAATTTTTCCCTAACCTGGGCTATGTTGAGTTGAGGGAGGGCTTCCCTAGGGATGCCTCTCCTTCTGGGTTCTTTAACGCCTCCAGCTTCCCACATGGCAGGAGCTCCTTGAACTTTCTTTTCTCTCTTTTCTTTTCATGGGTTTTTTTTTTTGTTGTTGTTGTTGTTTGTTTGTTTGTTTTTTCCTGGCCCTCCAGATGGGTTCTCTAGCCATGTGGGTATCTTTTTATGACTCTGTACTTCCCTCAATAAACATAATAATCTAATACTTATCCTCCTCAGTCTCTTTTATTCAAGTTTTTGATTAAAGTTAGGAATAAACCTATGGCTTGGTATTCAAGGAACACCCCATTACAGAGGGCCATATTTGCAAGACTAGCTTCTGTCAATTATTAATGCTTGAACTCCCACTTTAATGAAAAAGATTTAAAGATAGAAAAAAGGAAGATGAACCTATTCTTATTCCTTTAAAAATTATACCTGAAAATAATATAGAACTTGGTTGTAGTTGATATCAAGTCATACAAAGGATCAAAAAAAACCATACTTTTAAAAATTATGTTTATACAACAAAAATAGCACAGTTTTGAGATGGCAAGTAAGTAGGTATTTCACTGCCATAGACTGTAGATGTTTGTTTCTATACATGGATGAAAGTATGTGTGGGTTAGTATGCTGTAACTTAAGCATGCCTTTCTAGCTTTTATAAGTAGCAGCTTAAACCTAACAATTTACAAATGTAGTATTTGCTTTAAATGCTCTGTTTTAAAAATACAAACATCTTAATAAGTGAAAAGAGGTTAACATCAGGTGTAGATGTATAAATCGCTCTACTCATACTTTCACTGTTTCCTTACATATTCATTATTTTTTCTTAGACAATATCACTTATCTCTGAAGTGTAATAAAAACATAATTAAGTGTCCATCCCAGGTGCTTAAATATTTAATACTGGAGTATTAATGCCCTTAATGTAATTGAGTCAGCATGTAAATAATTAATCTCACCTCTGTGTGCTTCTAGAGTTCTCATATATTATGGAAATGTTGTGTACCATTGCCACAAGTAGAATAAAACCTAATTCCTTCACTGTGGCTGAGAAGAGCTACTCTGTGAATTATGGTCTGGGTAAAATCTACCTGGATAATACCACTGTTTATAACATGTTATCACTCAACTGGTAACAGATGTGTGTGTGTGTGCCTAATAGAAATATCAATGAAAACAAGAATAAGAAAGAATAATTACTACAATCCATGGTCACTTCTTGAATATGATATCACCTGCCATTTCCTTAAGCTTTTTGTATAAATGAAGTTGTAATCCACTAAATCACAGGTCCAACTTGCCAAGACGTTGCAACTTCCTTAGAAAGTTCCTTCCTCTTCCTATTGCCCTTTTGTTTCTCAGAATTTTGGCAGTTCAGAAAGTAGATATTCAAAGAGTCAGGGAAAAGTTCTTTGATATTATTCCTCAAGACACACCTTTAAATTTTCCTAAATCTATGAAAACTTAAATACCTAGTATCTGTAATATCACACCATTTTTTAGACCATCAATGCTGATCATCTAAAAATCATAAGTTTCTTATCAGACCCTGAATAATTTAACACAGACAGAAGTATAACTAGGATATTCCCTCCCTCAAAATTTCCTTTCTGTTTTGCAATAGAGCATAAAAATGTGCTGAATGTATGGGTTTTGTCATGCACTTAGCCATCTCTACTTTGCACTTGAAAAAAAAAAAACAATATAAAATGAAACACAGCTCATGAAGGCAACTTTTAAAAACCATCTAAGAGTAATTTATGCCCCTAAGAATATAGTGTCAGCAAAACTGTGAGTCCTGCACTGAAAAGATATGTGCAAGTTAATGAGGTTTGCAGGTCAGTGAGTCAGATTCAGGCAGGATGGAAAACAGATTCCAAACAGCTGAGCTTACAACAGACTAAAACAGAAAAAGGAAAAACATTCTCAAAAAAACATAAAATAAAATTGAAGATGGAACCATATTAGTTCCTCAGTAGTGAAATCTAATATCATAGAATGTCACATGCATGTTTCCAAGAAATTACTAAATAACAGCTGAGTATTTTTAATTGCCACAGGACTCTTACACTGCTATACTATTTTTGTCTGTTTCTGTTTCCTACAATATTACAAAGTGTCCATAAGTCTTCCTTACTTACATTCCTCTAACGGGGTATTTCAAAGTTTATGCAACCACAGTGAAATCACAGGAAGTCAAACTAATTATTTCTGTTAATTTGCTTACGTAGTTTTATGATGAAATTTCATAATTACTTATAGAATCATGATAGATATAAAAATGATTTAATAAGGATAGCTATCACATGCTTAATGTAGGATAGATTATTCTACTCTACTTTTGTATATGCAGCCTTAGAAGGAAAACAGTAACATCAACCTATGTACAGAGAATCTTTTAGGAAATTAAGTAAGCATTTATATTGTTGATAAAAATAAGCATAGTCAAAATGACAACAGGTGACTGATTTAATTTTTACTTGATCAAATTCTACACAAAGTACAACAATTATTATGAGTCTCACATTCTCAAGGGTCAAGTTTGATGATTCTCCTAAATTTTTTGACCAGGGCTAGTAAACCACATCTTTCTTTTTCTTCTTCTTCTTTTTTTAATATTTTATTTTTATTTAGTTGACAGAGAAAGAGGGGGGAGAGAGAGAGAGGGAGGGAGGGAGGGAAGGAGGGAGGGAGAGAGAGAGAGAGAATGAATATTGGTATGCCAGGGTCTCCAGCCACTGCAAATGAACTCCAGACGCATGCACCCCCTTGTGCATCTGGCTAACGTGGGTCTTGGGGAATTGAACTTGGGTCCTTTGGCTTTGCAGGCAAACGCTTTAACCACTAAGCCATCCCTCCAGCCCACATCTTTATTCTTGATATTACTGAAGGGTCTGGAACTATATAGTGTTATTATTTCTTGTGAAGATATTTTTTAAAGTTAAATAATGTCTTCAACTTGGCAATAACTTTTTCAGATATATCCATACTGGTTCATGAAGAATGCATCCTATCTTCTGCTGTCATATTTCTCATTTGTTCTCACAGTCCCTTAGAATGAACTATGCATTGTTAAATCATTCCATATATGCAAAGGTGTGAGACTCCGAAGAACATTATCTATGGTAAATTACTTTTGGAATAATGAAGAGAACATCTGTATATTAAATAATCTAGAAGAATTTGGAGACATGGCTACTTCAAGAGGGAAAACTAAACACTATAAGCATAAAGGAGTATGCCAAGAACTATTTTCCACGTATGTCAGATGAAACAGCAGATTATTTGAAAAAAAAAAAAAAGTCTTTGTAAGTAAAGAATAAAGGAACTGCATCCAAAGTAAAGCCCATTTGCTGCCATAGTACATCTGGAGATGTAACTCTTAAATTAGGCATTCCCGGGCCTCTACTGAACAAATAAGTTAACAACTTGCTTGACATGGCAAATTCATTAGACAGCTCCTAATTAGACACTTCTGTCATTGGAAGCTTTATCTAGTACTTTTCATAATATATTTCACAAAAGCCTTTTATTTCATTGAAAGGTAGGGATAATTTTCCTAAACTTCCTGATATCATAGCAGGAAATTTAGATTTCAAGTGCCCAGCATTATCATTAAAAAAATCTATTGTAAATAATCAAGGGAAGTAAAGAAATTATTACTCTGTTATTTTAAATGGAGATCCTGTTACAATCTTTTTAACAGAAGAGCATGCATAAATATTTTTCTTAAACAGAAGTAGATTAAGATAAATAATTAGGACATGCAATATTTCCCTACTCATTGGAAGGCAAGATTTCTAGTTAGTAATGATATTAAATATTTTAAATAATTATTAGCCTCACAATTTAAATTTTGCCTGTGGATGAAGAAGATCCAGATTTATGCTCATATGTTTTTCCTTTAACATATCAGTACATTAATGCACATGCAAATATGATGCTAAAACATGATTGACTCTCAGAATTTAGGAAAATACTAGATATATTAATTGAGTCAAATTTTATTGAAATCATCTTAACAAGTACAGTTAGAAATTGTGATATTGCTCAATAAAGGAAATTTCATTGTTCATGTATTTTATGAATTACATGTATATTTTCATGTTAGATATATTTATGACTTCAAGAAACCATTTTATATATAATTTTCTGTCCCTTAAAATTTGTTTAATTTGCTATTGATTAATTATTTTTGCTGTTTTATTTTTTGGCAGGGCTGTATACTTGCAGAATATTTGTTTGCCATATCCAGTTATTTTGAACATCAGTATATACAAAGATCAGAGGGTAATGTTTTCAATCATGGATGGATACTAAAAAAGGCACCAACCTGCCTGAATTTGGCAAATCATGAGACAAGTGCTAAGTAATATCTGTCACAGAAGAATAATGAAGCAGAGGATGGTTGTTAAAACTTGGTGGTGTCATACATTCAAAATTGGTTGATACTATGTAAAACACACGTGTGCTTATTATAAACACTAAGACAAATATTCTTACAGCCTCTGGATTTGAGCCTGCATACTTTGTAAACAGTGTATATGGTATATTTTCATGAGTTACTGAATAAAAGAGAGAGAGATGTGTATGATTTTTTGTTGTTGTTTGCACTCTTTTTATTGTTAGAAAAAAAAAAATTAGCCCAAAAGCATGAATCCACATGACAACTTTGGCCAAAGAGCTGCATTTTGCCAATTTCAAGTTTAAATGATCATAGATGTCATACACTAGCAACAGAAGGAAAATTAACATAGCCCTAAGACAGAAAATAAAATGCTCTGTTGTCTTTTTGTGTGTTTCTGGTTCATTTAACTAAAGAGGATTGCAAAGAGTATACCTGTCAGACCAGTTGCTGCATACTGAATGCCAAATGTTCTCTTGGTTATTGTATATGGTATTCCAGAATGGATGATTCTTGAGCAGACATTAAGCTTGAACTAATCTGTTGTTTCAGATAGTCTTTATTTTCCAGTCTAAATTGTTGATTTTTTTTTTAAATTTTAATTTTAGAATGAGGATATCATGGAGCTCACCACTCGTGCCTCCAGTCAATTGCTCAGAGCCCTCTTAAAATATGAATGATTAGGGCTTCTCTTCCTAACAATATTTGCTCATATTAAGGACACATATAAGAATTCTATGACTTATTTTATATATTCCAAATGAGCTTTAGAGAACTGGGGAAGTTATTACTGTTTGGATTCATGAACATTAGAGAAAAAGTAGAGAAGACTGCCTTCAGTTATTACACCTATAAGAATCCATGGTGTAAACAGGGGTCATGAAATTATAATTTCATATTATCCAGACCACATGATACTACCTAAATGATGTTCTTATGGTTCAGAGTTCACTAGCATACAGTTAGACAAATATTTGCACATCAATATGGAATTAATCATGTGTATATAAATGCATATACAGATATGATGATATTTCACAAGTTTTTGAAAGGATACTTGGTGTTCCTTTTAATATATGAACTGTGGGCTGGGTTATATAGTAAGTTAGATGACAGCCTGAGCCACATAGAAACCCCCAGCAAAAAAATAAATAAATAAATAAAGTGGGCATAGAATCGTATTATTTGTCTGGGTATAATGAGATAAAAACCTTATACTATGCTTGTGAAAGTATGTCTGTGGGGTATGTGTGTGTTTTCTTGGAGTGAAACCAAGACCTAGAGAACACTAAGCAAGTATCCTACCATTGAGATATATCTCCAGGCCTAACTTTCCATACTCCTTACACTGTGTGGCCTACACCTGAATAGCCTTTTTATATACTTATAAAATATATGAAACTGGAAACTATCTTTCAAAATAAGTACCTAAGCATAGAGTTTAATAACTTGAGTTTTAATATCTATAAATTTGTAATAATGAATATTTTGAATGCAGTATGTTACAGTTACCTTCTAGTTATTGGTTCAAACACCTGACCAGAAACAGCTTATGAGTGGAAAAGATTTATTCCAGGCTCCCAGATTCCAGGGGAAGCTTTATCATGGTTAAGGAAGTTGGCTCACTAGCAGAGAGACAGTAACACCAGCTAGCAAAACACCAACAGCCAGAGTTCAAACAGGCTCATTACATATGGTAGGATGAGACAAAGTGATCCATTCAGTGACACCTTCTTCCGCAGGCTTCTGAAAGCTCAAGTTGTAAGCACAATCTTAACTAAAAATGCCCGAGTTTGTCAGGCATGGTGACAAAAGCCTTTAATCTCCACACTCAGTAGGCTGAGGTAGCAGGATCTCTCTGAGTTCAAGGCCATCCAGGAGCTAAGAGTGAGGTCCAGGTCACCTTAGGCTAGAGTGAGATGGTGCCCCAGAAAATAAACAAACAAACAAAAAAAGGGGGGGATGCTGGTAGATGGCTTAGCTCTTAAGGCACTTGCTTGCAAAGCCTAAGGACCCAGGTCCAATTCCCTACATCCCACTTAAAACCAGATGCACAAAGTGGCACATATATCTGGAGTTTGTTTGCACCTGGTAGAGGTCCTGATATGCCTCATCTCTCCTCTATCTCTCTTTCTCTTTATTTCTTTCTCTCCTTGTAAATAAAAGCAACAACAACAAAGAAAACACACACAAACAGAAATATTTGAATCTATGGGACCATATAGTCATATATCCAAGCCACTACATTCTGCCTGTAGCACCCATATACTCATGACCATCCCACAAAGCAAATTGTACTCAGTATAACTTTAAAGGTTCCCATAGTTTGTTTGTTTTTTAAACCAAGGTTAATATTCTGTAAAAGACCCAAGTGTCATCTGGAGATTGAATACCGTCATGTAAATGTGAACCCTGGATAAACAAATTACATAACTAAAACACACAATGAGAGCTAAGGAGCAACTGAAAGGGATACAAGCTGGACCAGCTAAGCAATCCCAGGCTTCCTGCTTTCCCCCATTCCCAACTATGAACCTCTGAAGATCTCATTCAGCTCAAGGCAGCAGGGCATCCAGCCCAGCTGATCAGAACAACAGGTCTATAGCACAAAACGGAGGGATCAAGGTGGGCACTCAGCATTGGTGAAATTGGAAGCAACCCCAAAAGGTGATGAGGCTGACTGACAGAAAAGCAGGTACATTGGTCTGCACTGGAAATGCTAAGGTCTCTTTCCATGTCAGGGTAGGTTATGAGCTACATACTCTTTGTTAGCTTTACCATTCTCAATTTAGCTGTATTTGGGTGTCAACTATTGTTGCTTTTCATGCTCCCAGAATTATAGAGCCTTTGTCTTTTGCTTCTGTCATTAGTCAGGGCAGGGTATGATTCAGATACAGGCTAACATGAAACCCATTTCAGAACAGAATTCTCAACCTCCAAACTGAAAGGATTAAGGGTATAGAATGACACATACACTTAGGGATTTTGGCTTTGTAAGATACCTGTGCTAGTTTTTATTGAATGTATATATTGCTCAGTTGAAGTTTATAATTTGCCAGTTCCCCCAACCCATTAGAATTCTTAAATAACAGTCAAATTCCATACCTAGGATTACTTCTGTGGTTGGAATCGAGTACAAGAGCTACACTACATTTAGCACCTTAAACTCATATCCTCAAGGTATATAAAGTTGTATCTCCACATCTAAGGACACTGCAGATAAATAGAAAACCCAAGCATCAAACGAACTCAGGATGCAAAAGTCACTACATTATAATCCAAGAAACACAAAGAATCAAGAACATGCAATACCACCAAAAATTATAAATCCATCAGAAATGCCCCCCCCCCATGAGGCTTTTTTAGATGAAATGACTGACATTTTTTTTTTTAAAAATATTTTATCTGTTCCCAAAAAGTCAAAGAAGATAGAAAGGGATAAAAGAAGAAAACAAATTCCTGAAAAAGAACATGGAAACCAGCTTAATGAAAGAAGGAGGTCATTGCAAAACTGAGTACAGAAATAGAAATACTGAAGAAAAGCCAAGCAGAAATACTAGCACTGAAAAAACAGTAAGTAAATGTAAGAAAATGTTCATCATCCCTAATCATCAGAGAAATGCAAATTAAAACAACTATGAGATTCCACATTACCCCAATAAGGATAGCCACCTTCAAAAAATCAAATGAAAATAAATGCTGGCGAGGATGTGGAGAAGCAGGAACACTCATTCACTGTTGATGGGAATGTAGAATGGTACAACCGCTTTGGAAAGCAATATAGAGACTCCTGAAAAAGCTGATTATAGAAATACCAACAGACCCAGTTATGCCCTTACTGGGCATCTACCCTAAAACCTTCAAACCAAAGGCCAGAGAGATTTGCTCAACCATGTTTGTAGCAGCTCAATTCGTAATAGCTAAAAGCTGGAATCAACCCAGATGTCCATCATTAGAAGAATGGATAACTAAGATGTGGTATATCTACACAATGGAATTCTATACAGCAGTAAGAAAAAATGATACAAAGAAATTTGAGGAAAAATGGTTGAACCTGGAACAGATCATTCTCAGTGAACTTACCCAATCTCAGAAAAAAAAATCAACACATAGCCTCACTCATCTACAACACCTAACCTGAATCTACCCAAGATACCTTACATACCCAGCAAGCACCTCATGGACTAGACAATAGGATAGATGGGGAGGGAGGGGAGGGTATCGAAGGGGTGTAAAACAGTAATCTGGACCCAAATGGCAATGGTACCATAAAATTCTACTTCCTAAAAAGCAGACCAAATGGCTGAACCTTCACTAGACCCTTACAGGAAACATCTAAACCACAAGACACTGGAGAGGGTAGGATCAAGACTAACCTAAATCTTCTACATCTCCCCTCCCTTCCTCTCCTCCTCTCCCCTCTCTCTCTCTTCTCTCTAACTCTTGTATATTAGTTATGTTTTTCCTCAGTTTCTTAGTGGGCACTGACCTGTAACCCCCACTACTAGCTTGGGGCTACCATCCACAATGAGCTTTTGATCAGAGAAACCTATAAGGTTTCCCAAAACAATGACAGACTTCTGCAGAGTACTTGATGACCCACCAAATGTCAGTGGTAAGACCCTATTGCTGAAGACTGCATACACAGCTGACATGTAAAATGGAACGGCATGGCTAGAAGCCAGGAGAGAGTCAGTCCCCAGACAGTCAGTGTGTCTAGTGCCAGAAGGTGCTACATGGGCGACTGGGGGAAATGACCAATATCTGTCCAAGCAACTCATGGTCTAACCTAATTAGCAACAAATAACCTGATGTGATGCCCACACAAGTGCAATAGTGGCACACAGCCATGGTGGGGAACCAACTGCTCTTGATTTGGCTAACTTATCCCCTCAGTAGTACAAGACCCATAGTTGGAGCTGGGAAACAAGTCAGAACCATACCCAATCATAAGCCCAATCTCCAATATCAAGCTACCCTCAATCATGGGGTACAAGAGGGCCTACACCTATCAAACTCTCTATCAAAAAAAGTAAGTGTTATCTCAATTTTCCGGGTGCTAAATTACTCTCTGTTGGAGAATCTGCTTCTCTTTTTCAGGTAGATGAAGATCATAAGAAGAGAGCTGCCCCAACATACCTCAAAAGGGGCCCGACTGAAACTAAGGATAATTGGCGAAAGAAACAAGGTGATGTTTTCCTGATGAACCGGATACCAGCACAAAGGGGAAGGAGACCAACACAGAGAAAAATCAACTCCTACCAAATCATACAGCCAGAGCCTCAGAGGCCCCCAACACCTCAGCAATGAAGAAGACCAAAAATGAACCCAACATGGCTCAGGGAAATTTTGTGGAAGAGGGGGCGGAAAGAATGTCAGAGTCACATGTTGGGTCATGATATGCAGAGACATTTATCTTACCAATAACTGTGAGCTAACTCCACAATGCATTACCCATTTACATCAACAAGGAGGGTCCATTGGGAGGGGTAGATCATGGATGAGCCTAAACAATGGTACCAAACTGCCTGTATTTGCTGAAAAGAAAACTAATAAATTAAATTAAAAAAAAAAAAAAACACTCTGTAGAAAGTCTCAGTAGTAGAATGGAGGATGGAGAGAACATGTTATAACTAACCTAATTAACACACAATCCCAAGAAAACATATTGAAAACAGTTATAGTGAAAAAGCAAGTGAACTACAAAGGCAACCACAAGAGAATAACAGCAGATTACTCAACAAAAACTTTAAAATCAGAAGGGTTTTGAATTATGCATTCCAAGATCTGAAAGATAACTACTGTCAACCAAGATTACTTTATCCTGCAAAGCAATCTATCCAAATCTAAGGAAAAATAAGCAAATTCCACAGCAAAAACAGGCGGAAGGAATTTATGACAAATAAGTCAGCTCTACAGAAAATAGAAGAAGATACACTTCAGGCTGAAGAGAAAGCAAGACACATCCATGAGGAAACAGGGAAAAATAAGCCATATTCAAATAAAAGTTAAAACAAGTAAGTAAAGGACATTACAATCCTAAACATGTATGCAACTAAAGTGGGGTGCCCCAATTTCATGAAACAAACAGTATTAGACTTAAGGTCACAGATGACACCAAACACAATTGTAGTGGGTGCCTTCAATACCTCGCTCTCATCAATTGGGAGTACATGGTGGCAAAAAAAAAATAAAAAGCCAGGTGTGGTGGCTCATGCCTTTAATCCTAGGAATTGGGAGGCAGAGGTAGGAGGATTGCTGTGAGTTCAAGGCCACCCTGAGACTTGAGAGTGAATTCCAGTTCAGCCTGGGTTAGAGTGAGACCCTACCTAGAAAATCCAAAAACAAACAAACAAACAAACAAACAAACAAACAAACAGAGCGGCAACTTGATTAAATGATGTCATAGAACAAATAGACCTAACAGATATCTACAGAACATTCCATCCAAATGTTGTAGAAAATATATTTTTCTCAATAGCACATGGAACATTCTCTAAAATAGATTGTCTATTAGGACACAAGGCAAGTATTTACAAATACAGGAAAACTAAAATACTTCCATGTTCTCTCTCTGACCACAATAGGATCAAATGACAAATCATCAACAAGAAAAACTACAGAGCATACACAAATTCATGAAGCCTAAACAGTACACTATTGAGTGATCAATGAGTCATTGAAGATATCAAAAAAGAAATCAGGGCTCAAGAAATGGCTTAGTGGTTAAGCGCTTGCCTGTGAAGCCCAAGGACCTGGGTTTGTGGCTCGGTTCCCCAGGTCCCACGTTAGCCAGATGCACAAGGGGGCGCACGCGTCTGGAGTTTGTTTGCAGAGGCTGGAAGCCCTGGCACGCCCATTTTCTCTCTCTCCCTCTATCTGTCTTTCTCTCTGTGTCTGTTGCTCTCAAATAAATAAATAAAAATTAAAAAAAAAGAAATCAATAAATTCATAGAATCAAATAATGATGAGAATACAGCATACCAATATCTTTGGGAACCACTATGGCACTCCTAAGAGGAAAATTTATACCACCAGTTGCCTATATTAAAAAATGAAAGAGTTCACAAGTAAACAATTTAATGCTTCACCTTAAGGTCTTGGAAAAAGAAGAACAAGGCAAATAACAACAACAACAACAAACAGAAATTGGGAAGAAATAATAAAGATTAGGGTAAAAATTAATGAAATAGAACCCCCCCCCCAAAAAAATCCAATCAATCAATGAAGCAAAGAGTTGGTACTTTGAAAGGATAAAAAAGGTTGATAAACCTTTAGGAAATCTGACCAGAATATAGAAAGAAGAGACAAAAGTTAATAATATTAGAGATGAAAATGGCACCATTACAACAGACACCAAAGAAATTCAGAAAATCATAAGGGCATACTTTAAGATTATATATATATATATATTCATTAAGTTTGAAAATCTGAAAGAAATAGATGATTTCCTTGATTCCTGTGACCTACCAAAGTTTAATCAAAATGAGCAAAACCATTTCAATAGACCTATAAGAATTATGGAGATCCAAGCATTTACTAAAGTTCTCTGAAACAAAAAAATAAGTCCAGGCCCAGATGGATTCACTGTTGAATTTTACCAGACCTTCATGGAAGAAGTAATACCACTGATTCTCATACATTTCCATTAAATAGAAAAGTAACAAATTATACTGAACTCCTTCAACAAAGCCAGAATCACGCTGATGCCAAAACTAGACAAAGACAGAACAAAAAAAGAAACTTACAGACCAATCTTCCTCATGAACATAGATGAAAAAATTCTCATCAAAATATTAGAAAACAGAATATAAGAATATATCAAAATTATCATTCACCCTGACCAAGTAGGCTTTATCCCAGAGATGCAGAGATGGTTCAGCATATGCAAATTGATAAATGTAATACATTATATAAATGATCGGAAAGACCAAAAATCAAATGATCATCTTAATACATGCATAAAAGGCATTTGACAAAATCCAGCATCCCATCATGGTAAAAGTCTTAACAGAAACTGGGAATAGAAGGAACGTATCTCAATGTAACAAAGGCTGTTTATGACAAACCTATAGCCAACATAATACTAAATGGAGAAAAACTTGAAGCTTTTCCACTAAATTCAGTAACAAAACAAGGATGTCCACTGTCCCCACTTTAATTTAATATAAGGCAAGAAACACTCATAAAAGGTATATGAATTGGAAAAGAAAAAGAGAATTATCACTATTTGCAGATGATATGATTTTATGTATAAAATACCCTAAAGACTCTACTAGCAAACTGTAAGAGCTGGTAAATACTTTTAGCATTGTAGCAGGATACAAAATAAATTTATATACATATACACATACATATATATATATATATATATATATATATATATATATATATATATATGTATGTGTATATGTATATGTATATGTATATGTATATATCACACTCACACACACAGAAATCAGTAGCTTTCCTATATGCTAACAATAAGCATGCAGAAGATGAAATCAGGGAATCTTTCCCATTCACAATTGCCTCAAAAAAAAAAAAAAAGTACCTTGGAAGAAATAGGAATTGAAGGGTCTCTAAAATGAGAACTTTAAAACACTCAGGTGAGAAATTAAAGAAGACACTAGGAAATGGAGAGACATCCCATGTTGGTGGATTGGTAGAATCTATATTGTGAAAATATTAATCTTATTAAAAGCAATCTATACATTTAATGCAATCTCCATTAAAATACGAATGGAATTCTGAAATAGAAAAAAAATCCTAAAATCCATTTAGAAGCACAAAAAACCCTGAAATATCCAAAATAATTTTGAGCAACAAAAATAAGGTTGGAAGTTTCACCATACTTAATTTTTGCTATATTACAAAGCCATCGTAACAAAAACAACATGGTACTGGAACAAATGCAGACAAATAGATCAATGGAACAGAGGATGCAGATGTTAATCCAGGCAGTGAGAGCCATCTGATTTTTGACAAAAATGCCAAAAATGTTCATTGGAGAGAAGACAGCCTCTTCAACAATTGGTGCTGAGAACATGGGATATCCATATGTAGAGGGATAAAAATTGATCTTTGTGTCTGTCCATGCACAAGAATCAAGACCAAATTAATCGGGGACCTTAATATCCGATCTGAAACTCTGAAACTGCTAGAGAAATAGTAGGGCACACCCTTCAACATATTGGCATAGGCAATGACTTTCTGAATATAACCCCAGTTGATCAGGAAATGAAACTACTAATCAACCACTATAGTCTCTTGAAATTACAAAGCTTTTATACAGCAAAGGACACTGTGAATGGAGAAAAGAGACAACCAAAATAATTGGAGGAAAATTTTGACAGCTATACATCTGACATTAATTAATTAATATCCAGAATATACAAAGAACTCAAAATACAGAACAATAAGAAATCAAGCAACCAATTAAAAAGTAAGCTATGGAACTAAATAGAGAATTATCAAAAGAAATACAAATGGCATATAAACATCTTAAAAAAAGTGTTCTACATCCTTAGTCATCAGGGAAATGCAAATTAAAACTACTTTAAGATTCCATCTTACTACTGTCAGAATGGCTATTATCAAGAAAACAAATGACAATAAATGTTGGCAAGAATGCAGAAAAAGGGGAACCCTTCTGCACTGTTGGTGGGAATGTAGTCTGGTACAGCCACTGTGGAAATCAATGTGGAGGTTCCTGAGACAGCTAAAAATACATTTATCATATGACCCAGCTATAGCCCACCTAGGCATATATTCTGATAACTCTTCTCACTACCTTAGATATACTGGTACAACAATGTTTTTTTTTTTTTTAATTTTATTTATTTATTTGAGAGCGACAGACACAGAGAGAAAGACAGATAGAGAGAGAGAGAGAGAATGGGCGCGCCAGGGCTTCCAGCCTCTGTAAACGAACTCCAGACGCATGCGCCCCCTTGTGCATCTGGCTAACGTGGGACCTGGGGAATTGAGCCTCGAACCGGGGTCCTTAGGCTTCACAGGCAAGCGCTTAACCGCTAAGCCATCTCTCCAGCCCTGGTACAACAATGCTTACTGCTGCTCTTTTCACAATAGCTAGGAAATGGAACCAGCCTAGATGTCCATCCACAGATGAATGGATAATAAAAGTGTGGCACATTTACACAGTGGAATTCTATTCAGCAAGAAAATTAAACTATGAAATTTGCAAGGAAATGGATGGATTTGGAAAGAATTATATTAAGTGAGGTAACCCAGGCCCAGAAAGCTAAATGTTGCCGGTTTTCTGGTATATGTGGATCCTAGTTACAAATGTTCAAACTTGTTTGTGAGTTGGAGCAAAAATCAGTAGCAGAGGCCAATAAGCTAGAAAAAGGTCATAAGAAGGTCACAGAGGAGTGGAATTAAAGGAATCATACTCTATATATGTAAGTATATGGACAGAACACTGCAGGGGGAATGGCTTATGTGGTAATGGCTAAGAAGTTGAGTAAAAAGAATGTGGAGCGAGGGGTAATCAAAATCCATGATATTGTGTATCAGCCACATGATAACCTACCATTTGGATAATGATATACCCCAAAGCTATAGAGTCTTACTAGCAAAATTTCAGTGAAAGTTATAGTATCTCTTCAAGTGAGTTGTTGGCCAGGGAGATCCTTCATGTCCCCAAAATATAACAGGGTATTTCCAAGGTTCTTGGTTTCCAACCAGGAATAGATGACAAAACCCTATTGTTGATGACTCCATGTGCTGCAAGGTCACTAAGAAATCAAACTGGGACTGAGCTGAAATCCTTCACCCAGTAGACCAGCTGACAGAAAGCTTGGAGTAGCTGCACTGCATATAGCCTTATGGGAGACAGAAGCTATCACTGGTGAAGCAGAAGTGGACACTGCAAGCCTCAAGTTTGGCAGGCCAGGCCAAATGAGCCAATGGGTGCAATAGTGGAATGTCTGATATGGGGGAAATCAACTGCTCTCTAGTTGGATTGGAGACCAGCTCTATAGGAAAGAATATATACCTGGTACTAAAAACCTAATCAAAAGCCTATGGTGGGGGACAAGTATTAGGAGTGTAATGCCTGTTCTTGTCTGGTAAATGCATATATTTTGCTCAACAAACTACCCTGTAAGCACTTAATTTAATATTCATACCCACATACTAATGCTATTATCATTTTTGGTTAGGGAAGTTTCTCTTTTCAGATGGTGGTGACCATTGGGATGACCCAAAAGGCACCATAATGCTGAGAAGACATGATGAAGGAATATTCAGCCCTACAACATTACACCTTCCAAGGCTCAGAGTCCATTGCAGAAGAGGTTGCAGAAAGAAAGTAAGAGCTGAAGGAAATGTAGGACTGCTTACAATGCATTTGACCATATGGAGATTGGCCTTGATATCCATGACCTCACAGTGCCTAGCACTAACTTCACAAGACCCAAATAATAGGAGGAAAAGATGATGACATCAAAATAAAAGAGACACTAATAAGGAGAGAGAGGGGATACGATGTAGTGTAGATCTATGAAGGGAAAAGTGAGGGAAGGGAGAGAATTATCATGGTTTATTATCTGTAAGTGTAGAAGCTGTCAACAAAAAGGGGGAAAAAAAGACAAAAAAAAAAAAACAACTATTATATCAACACAAAGAAGCATTCCCATTGCAAAACAAAGTCATAACAAGGGAAGACTGGGCCATTGAAGAAATCAATAATCAGCAGTCAAATATTAAGCATCCACAGTTCAATTCTACCATCCATAGAAAGTCACTAGATTTTTAATTCCACCTCTCTAGTTGAACTTAGCAGCCCAGGGAAAAGTCTATCCTGAGCCAGCTGTACTTAATGACAGCCATTCTACAGTCCTGGTATAGTCAAACATTTTTGGCTCTAAAATCCAAACCTTGGTCCATCTTCATAGCTGCAAACAGTAGCCTTATTTGGCTTGTACATAGGGATTTCAACCCTGTTTCCCATTGCCACAACTCAGTAGTTCCTGGAATCAGTATGTTTTAATCAAATGGCCTTACTGGTTCTTCATACAGAGATTTCTACTCTGCTTCACATGCTGAGTCTAAGCAGTGGCTTCTGGAACTAGGAGAACTTTATGGCCTGCTTCTCTGCATTTTTCATGCATCTGCAACCAGCACTAACGGTGAGACATAGCCAAACATATAAACCCAGGTGGGAATAAACCTTGACATTGAAGAACAACATACTGTTACCAGTCTTCCTTCAAGCCACCTCCTTTCAATGGCTCATTCACCATCAGGGAATAATTTCCATTGATTCAGTCCAACACATTTAGCCCTCCCTTAATGGTGGTAATCAACAATTGCTGCTTAAGTAACCTAAAGCCAGTCCTGGGTCTGTAACTTTAAACTTTCTTGGATTTTTCCTGTGATAAAGTATGCATCATCCATATTTTTCTGTTATATAACTTCCAGCTAACACAACAGCCTTTCACTATTAAGTTAATTTCCTAAAATTTTCAGGGCATGTACACAACCAAACTTTATACCAATATCTCAGTTCCAAGAATGTCCTTTTTCCCCTTTAAAAGTTAATAAGCTGGGTTGGAGAGATGGCTTAGTGGTTAAGTGCTTGCCTGTGAAGCCTAAGGACCCTGGTTCGAGGCTCGGTTCCCCAGGTCCTATGTTAGCCAGATGCACAAGGGGGCGCACGCATCTGGAGTTCCTTTGCAGAGGCTGGAAGCCCTGGCACACCCATTCTCTCTCTCTCCCTCTACCTGTCTTTCTCTCTGTGTCTGTCGCTCTCAAATAAATAAATAAAAAATTTTAAAAAAATTTAAAAAAAGTTAATAAGCTAAGCCTGCCAGTCCACAACTCTTGCTTCATTTGGCCTTTGCAATCTCTCACTAGAATAGCACATAAAGCTCTGCTTATAGCACTGCAAGGCTTTTCCAATGCATGATATCCTTCTACATTCCTCCTGCAAACATACTCCAAAAGTCCAAGCAACATGGTCAGATTAATTGTAGCAGCAAGCCCACTTTTCAGTACAATTTTCTATAGTATTTGCTTTCATGTTGCTAGGACAAGCATCTGACCAGAAGCAGCTTACTGAAGGAAACAGTTTAATTCAGGCTTACATATTACAGGGGAATCATCATTATGGTGGAAAAAGCTGCTAACTTTCATAGTTCCATAGAGAAAGACTCCACCAACAGCCAGAAAACATCAATAGTCAGAGCTCACAAGGGCTCTGCTCAACTTAAGACTGGACTAAAAGCTCCACACCTAGTGACAGCTCCTCTAGCAGGCTTTGGAAACTCAAGTTGCAAGCTGAATCTTAATCAAAGATGACTGTGTTTACAGGGCTATACATTCAAACCACTGCACAGTACCGTCATTCTCCATTTACTTGCAAAGTACGTAGACTGAAAAAAAAATGATAAGAAACTTTAATGTAACTAGTGACTGATTCATTATTGTTATTTTTATTTAAGAGAGAGAGAGAGTAAAAGAGGTAGAGAGAGAAAGTGAAAGATAGCTAGAGAAAGCATAGGCATATGAGGCCTCTTGCTATAGCAAAAAGACTCCAGCAGACACAAACATTACATTGTGCACTCTACTTTACATGGGTACTGGGGAATTGAACCCAGGCTGTCAGACTTTACAAGTAAGCAAATTTACCCACTTAGCCATATATCTAGCCACTTAGTGACTGATTTGTGCTTGTTGCAAGAACATATAACAAATAAAAGTCTCATCTAGGTTCTAGAAAACTGGGTATCTATATACAGAAGAAAGCAACTAGATCATCACATCTTATTACAAAGAAAAATCAATGTAAATTTGCACAGTCTTAAACATAAGAAATAAAGGAAGTAGAAGATGATTCAGGGATAAAATGTATTGTTTTCACAATCTGCTAGGCCTGTTCAATTTCCAAACCAATAATAAAAGGCAAAATGAAAGAGTCAGGCATTTATTTCTAGTTGTAGGAAGACTTGGCATATTTCCCACCCTTCCCTCCACATAACACACACACACACACACACACACACACACACCAAAAAATAAGGATGAATTGTTTCAGGACATCAGCCTAAATATAGACATTTAAATAATTTTTTGTTAATTTTTTATTTATTTATTTGAGAGCAACAGACACAGGGAGAAAGACAGATGGAGAGAGATAGAATGGGCGCGCCAGGGCTTCCAGCCACTGCAAATGAACTCCAGACGCGTGCGCCCCCTTGTGCATCTGGCTAACGTGGGACCTGGGGAACCGAGCCTTGAACCGGGGTCCTTAGGCTTCACAGGCAAGCGCTTAACCACTAAGCCATCTCTCCAGCCCGATATAGACATTTATATATGTTTATGAAAGCAGAAGTAGTAAAAGAAAAACTTGATGATGTGACTTGTCAAACTATAAATTCTCTGCAAAGACAAGGGAAAAAGAAATCATTACTAATGAGACAACCCAAAACAGGAGGAAACATTTGAAAAATTCTCATCAGAAAATGGATTCCTTTACATAATATTAAATTAATTCTAACAATTCTACAATAACAAACAAAAATCATAATAAAATTATTTATAAATGAAATATTTTATTTTTTCCCCTTTTGGAGACATCTCACATTATTTATTTATTTATTTATTTATTTATTTATTTATTTACTTGAAAGAGAGCGAAAGAGGCAAATACAGAGAAGGAGACAATGGGAACACCAGGGCCTCCAGCCACTGCAGAGGAACTTTAGACACATGTGCCCTTTGTGAATCTGGCTTATGTGGATCCTGGTGAATCAAAGCAGGGTTCTTAGGCTTTGTAGTCAAACACCTGAATGGCTAACCCATTTCCCCATCCCCATATTGAATATTTTAATGAATATATCTCTAGAACTATTCTTACATGAATATGACTTCTAGCATTCCAAAAATTCCAGAATATGAGAAAAACAGTTAATTCAGCCTCATCATGCCTTGTTTATTTTTTTGTACCAGGTATGTGTTTAGGATATTTATGAATATAATTGAGTTGATTTAACTCTACTGTCATACCATCAAGCCAGTATTGCTTCTGCCTCTTTAGAAATGTCTACATTTAGATGTATAATTCATTGGTCTCCATGCAAATTGATGTTTCTGAATATAAAGAAACATATAAGGAGATATTGCTCTGAGGCTATGAATGTATTTCATCATGCCACACTTTATAAAATCAGTGTGATTTGTACACAAGGTGTATTTAAATTCAAAGGATTGAGGGGATAATTGAGATGCTGAAATAAATGGAAAATTTATCATGGAGGAAAGCACAGACACAAAGACACACATCACATGCTTTTCCTGAAAGGAATGCTGAATCAGTTCCACTGACTTTAAACCACTTATCATAAATTCTGCTACTGAGTAAAATTTAAACATCTCAGAAACAATTTTCCTTATGACTGTGGAAATGGAAATATCACTAATACCTTCAGGTTCTGTTTTTCCTATACATGGTCAATAAAACTATTTAGTATATTGTAGGTAACAAAAGACATGCATAAAGGTGAATGTTTTTGTATGTAGCAACTGATTTAACTTACCTAATAATTTATGAAGAACAAAACAATTTTAAAGCAAACCTTCAGTGGGCAGACATGTTTTCCACCTTATAAGAAACTACTGTTATATATTTTATTGCTATTATTTTTCCATATGGAAAACTTTGAGTGATTCTCATTACCCCTTTCTTCAGTCACTATGAGAGAATGTAGGTCATCATCAACTACATTGGAGGAACTACACTGGATTTTTTCAGTGTTATGATTATGTGGAAATCCTTGCCATGATTATAATGATTTTTATGAATAACTCAAATATGAAAAGGGAAGAGATTGAGTAAAGGAAAGGTGGAGGGGGGCTAATCAAAATCTAAGAGGGTATAATAAGTCATATATCAATCTACTTTTTGGACAATGAAACATGCAGGAGCCATAGACTGTCACTAGAAAATTTTCAGTGTCAGGGATGGAATACCTTCTAGTGAGTTTTGGCCAGGGAGGTGCCTGGTGCCCCCAAAATATTACAGGCCATTGACAAGGCCCTTGGTTTCCCACCATGAATAGATGGTAAGACACTATTGCTGAAGACTCCACATACTTGGGCTGCAAAGGTACTGAGAAACATTGCTGGAGCTGAGCTGAAAACCTCCTCCTTGTAGACCAGCTGACAGAAAACTAGAAAAAGCCACATTGCATGAAATTCAATGGGAAAGAGAAAAATTACCAGTGAAGATGCTCAGCAGTGGACACTGCAAGCCTTATATTTTGCCAGCCAGGTCAAATGAGGCAATGGTGCAATAATGGCACATGTGTGATGGGGGACACCAACCACCCTTGAATTTGATTGGAGGCCCATTCCATGGGAGAGGATACATCCCTGATACTGAAAATCTACAACAGGGGTAGTCATGAGCCCTAGGGGTGTAATGTCTGCTGCTGTCTGGCTAAAAGTGTATACTATGGTATACACTTTCAGATGGCAGTGACCTTGGGCTGGAGCGAGACCCTACCTCAAAACTAAAACAACAACAAAAGAAGATAATAAAACTCTTCATGGCTTTTCTAATGTAGCTAATTAAAACCCCTCCTCTTTAATATCTCTAGGTAAAAATATAATACATTAAAATGGCCTTTTATTTTGTGTACATGGTAACATTTTATAGTTAATGAGTGGGGAAAACTGAGGCAAAGAGAAGTAGAGTTCATGTAAGAGGCAAAATGGCTCAAGCCTGGTTCTAGTCATACTTAAACATGTTTATATTTCAGACTGAAGAGATTGCTCAGTAGTTAAGGTGCTTGCCTGCAAAGCGAAAGATCTGGGTGCAATTCACCAGTACCAATTTAAAGCCAGATGCACAAAGTGGTACATGCATCTGGCATTCCTTTGCAGTTGTTAGAGGCCCTGGCATGCCCATTCTCTCTTTCCTATCTTTCCTCTATTTGGAAATAATTAAATCAATAAGTTAATAATTTTAAAAATCATTATTTTATTCATTTAGAACATAAATTTATTACTCATTTATGTAATTTTCATAGCAATGTGAGACATAATTCTTTGCATGTATTGCAAATAGAATATAATTAGATATAATTGATATCAACAAATGACAGATTTGTCCAATATAAAGCCTAATAATATAGAATTAGCTGAGTTAATGTGGACAAAAAGTGGGATATTAACTATATTACACCTATCAGGATAACTCAGAATACTCTTGAATGGCACCAAAATATTTCTATTTTTTAAATATTTTATTTTTATTAATTATTTGAAAAAGGGAAAGAAACAGAATAAGAGAAAAAGAGAGAGAGAGACAGAGAGAGAGAGAGGGAGGGAGAGAGAGAGGGAGGGAGGGAGAGAATGGGCACACCAGGGCTTCCAGCCACTGCAGACAAACTCCAGATGTATGCACCACCTTATGCATCTGCCTTATGTGGGTTCTGTGGAATCAAACTGAGGTCCTTTGGCTTTGCAGGCAAGTGCCTTACAGCCCAATTCTATTTAATTTTAACTTTTTTTGTACCAGGATCAGACTCATCCAACTGAAGTAAGAGATTGGATAGGATATTTTTCATATGCTTGTATGTTCCAGTTACATTCTGTGGCTTTTCGCAAAACAGAAAATATTGATTGTAAAAAGTTATGTGTAGTCTCTTATCAGGTATCGTGGAACATGGCAAATTGCTATGGCATACAGAGTCACATGGTGAAAATGGGTCTCCTCACCCAAGCATGCAGACCTGTCTCTGAACATAACATGGGAAGATGCAAATGTATTTATCATTTTACATTCTAAAGAATTCAGTAGGTTTCAATTCTCTTAACTCCTCTTTCTTTCTCTATTTTATGTCCTCCCTTCTCTCTCTATGTATACACACACACAAACGCACACACACCCGTGTCATATTAATTATATATAATTATTTCTTGATATCATAGCAAAAAAATTCTTTGCATCACCACATAGAATTATCATTAACATATAAAATTGAATTTCTTCAGGAACATATGTTGGACTAAGTTCGACAAAAAACCAGGAAATGTATTGCTATAGCCTTATTTATAATTTATAATATTTTTTTGCTTTGTTTTGTTTTGATTTTTGAGGTAGAGTTTCACTCTAGTCCAGGCTGACCTGGAATTCCCTATATAGTCTCAGGGTGGCCTCAAACTCATGGGGATACTCCTACCTCTGCCTCCTGAATGCTGGAATTAAAGGTGTGTGCCACTACACCTGGCTCTATAATTTATAACATTTTACAAGGAATGTTTTGGCAATTTTTTTTTTCATTGAGTGGTGGCAGCATTTATCAATATTAATCATCATAGGTGTTTGGACTTGTGAGATAGTAATGGATGGTAATGTTTTGCTTTATTTTTTCAGTATTTCTGTTTGAGTAAATAAATGCTGCAAGTAGTAATCAATTCCCCTCATATTTCCAGAATCTCTACATAGTGAAAGTTATTTGGATATGAGCATGCTAGCACTTTCCAATAAAACTCCGCCAAAATGTAAATTAAAGTAAAATTTGTCAAACAGATTGCCTAGAAGTTAAATTAATGTTAATTATGCTCAGAAATAGGCACCTATAGTTCCATGAAGTTTTTTTTTTTCTTAACCAGGAATTGCTGCATTAGAATTAATGTATTCTTTTTTGAATACTTAATTTTCTCAATGATATTTCAGCATATTCAAAACTTTCTTGCATTCCCTTTGTGTTTAATTACCTTAGAAATAGCAATGTGGTAAATAGCAAACTAGTTATTCTGGAAAACATGTTTTTCCCCTCATAATTTCCTAAACATTTATGTATAGGTAGGCACCACCCAGTCAGATACAGTAGCATTGGTAATAGGTGATACACAAGGCCCTAATCCAGCCTGCTCTTTTCCTACTCTCTATTTTATGTCTTAGCACACTTCTTTCTCTCCTCACCTCTTCTCACTCACACCCTTGTGTTCTTGAGACCCTCTGGACACTTTTTAAAAATATTTTGATAGAGAGAGAGGGGGGAAATAGAGAGAAATTAGTGCAGCAGAGTGAATGCCACTCAGATGCACATGCCATTTTGTGCCTCTGGCTTTATGTAGGTACTGAGGAATAAAACCAGCGCTATCAGGCTGTGAAAGGAGGCACTTCACCTCTTTGCCATCTGTCCGGCTCCACTCTGGGAATGTTAACTTTGGATCTCTGTCCTCTTGGAAGACACACAGTTGATTGCCCATATACTGTTTCTTTGGAAAATCTGCTTTTGTGATTTTTATTTTTTAATATCGGTAAAAATTTACATTTATATTAAGTATCACACTTTGGTGGATTGACTTAAAAAGAAGACTCATAAAATAACCACTGATATTCCATTTGGCTGTCCTATATTTATTAGTAGTTTTTGATTTCTCCCCTTTGAAAACTATTTCAAAATTACATTTATAAATGTGATAATCATTTGCAGTAGAAAATAAAGGAAACTTTATTTTAAGGACAGCATCAGGAATACGCACCCATATTTCTCACTGGAGTTGGTGCTCATGCACTCCATGTGTCTGATGTTGACACTTCCCTTACAAGTCCACAAAATGAAACCTTACAGTATAGAATTAATTTCCAATTTTTTGTATATTTTTATATGTTTTAAATAGTTATTGACTCAGCATACTTAAATAGAATATCATAGAAACATAATCCATCTGCCCATGACTAGTAACTTTTTATACAGAGTTCAGCATAGTATCAACAGTGGACACTTGACATTATCATGCTATTTTTTTTCTACTGGGTTTCACTTTGTGCTTCTCTTAGCCATTATTTGTCCATTTATTGAAAATATGATTTCTGTCCATACAAACATTAGAATTTCTTAATGTTAATTTTTAACTTTTGTTATTCTAAAGGTAGGGATCCTGCCCCAGCTTTGAAAAAAAAAAAAGTACTTATTTCATTTTTTTAGTATGCTTTCTCTTACTTAAAAAAAAAAAAAAATCCTGTCATTAAATGCACTTTCTGTTTTCACAGTTTATTCCCATTGTTGTTTTGTCTCTCTTTTTCTGTCCCCTACCCAGTATCTTCCAGTGCCCCCGTCCCACCCCACCATCAGCCACCATTGCTCTCCGCCCTCCAGTAATCACTGCCTAACTGACAGGGAAGCTTTGACCGCTGTATACTGGGCAAGATGAGAGGTTTCAGGTGATCTTCATTACTGACAGAATTCAGTGGGTCCAACGGTGACTTGAATTGCAGAATTTAGTGGTATAGACTTGTTTACATGCAGCTGCAGATAAAACCATATCTGGTTTTATCTATAATAGCTTGTTCTAGATCAAGGAAAAAAATATTTTTGACAGCATTTTTTTTTCCATTTCTGGCTTCCCCTTTGGATGCATTGTGGAATACTTCCAGTTTAAATCACCTATCAATGCCCAATTATTTAAAAACCTCAATGTGGAGTACATTTTCTGCTTCAGGATTTGTTCTAAACTTGTGAATTTCTGTCTCAAATGGTGTGTCACAATCAGGATAAATATCCTGCCAGATTTTAATTCAGAAACACTTTACTTTCATTAAATATTATTTTTTCTTTCTCCTCCTCATGCCATTCATAGTCCAAAAAAACATCAGCTTGGATCAACATGATTCCATTTTCGAGACACCAAATCCTTGATACCAGTGTGTCCTCATTTCTCCTTCTCTTTATTCTTATTTTATTTATTTTTTTGTCACAGGCATGTGTCTATCATATCTATATCTGAGATTCATACTCTACTTGTTCCAAATCTGTATTTTGTGTCAGCAAAATAATAGAAATTACGTCACTCCTGTTTCATTTCTAGCTCTCAAAGCAGTCTTAATGATTGATTCTCAATACTGCTGATTAGCTCCTTTTACAGTGAAAAATCAGTGTTGCTTGTGTGATATGTTGCTCATGTAGATAATTTTATTACTGATAAAAACTGCTACTTCCTATATGCAAGATATGCATCTTAATAACTAATTATATCATACATGCAATATTTTGTGGTCTAATTCATATAAATAAATTAATAAATAAATGTTTCAGTCTGGAGAGATGGTTCCGTAGTTAAAGTGCTTGCCTGTAAAGCCTAAGGACCCAGGTTGGATTCCCCAGGACCCATATAAAGCCAGATGCTCAAGGTGGTGCCTGCGTTTGGAGTACATGCACAGTGGCTAGAAGCCCTGTTTGAAGTCAAATTCAGCATTGCTGCTAGAAATCATCCACCCAAGAGCAGCTTGTGGGGTAAAAAGGTTTATTTTGGCTTACAGTCTTGAGGCAGGGAAAATGATGATATGAGCAGAGGGTGGACATCATTCCCTGGCCAACATCAGGAGGACAATAGCAACAGGAGAGTATGCCAAACATTGCCATGGGGAAACTGTACAACACCCATAAGCCTGTCCCAAACAAAACACTGACTCCAAAAGGCTTTGATTTTCAATTGCCATCAGCTGGGGAATCTAACATCCAGAACATGTAAGTTTATGGGGGACACCTGAATCAAACCACCACATTCTGCCCCTGGCCCTCATAAAGTGATGTCCATATATGATGTAAAATTCAATGCATTCGGTTCGACTTTAAAAGTCCCCTTAGTCTTGCCGGGCGTGGTGGTGCACGCCTTTAATCCCAGCACTCGGGAGGCAGAGATAGGAGGATCACCATGAGTTTGAGGCCACCCTGAGACTACATAGTGAATTCCAGGTCAGCCTGGGCCAGAGTGAGACCCTACCTCAAAAAACCATAAAAAAAAAAAAGTCCCCTTAGTCTTGATCAATCCCAATAATTTTTTTCAAACTTCTCCATAGTCCAAGATCTTTTAACTGAGCCCTAATACCAAAACTCCCCCCCCCCAGCCCATAATTACACAGAATAAACATTCACACTAAAAAAGATGGCATTGGGCATACAAAGAAGTAGTCAACCAATACAAGATTTAAAACAACCAGGAAAAACATCAAACTCTTTAGTGCCAAGTCCAACTATTCTAGTCAGTGACAAATCTCTAAGTCTAATAATTCTAACCAGCAACAAGTCTCAGCTATTCCAATTCCTTCCCTCCAGCTAGGCTGCTCACAGTCCTGGAAAATTTTATCGGGGCCAGCAGCTTTCCTTAGCAGCCATCTCATGGTTCTGACATCTCCAATGGGTCTCCATTGCAATCTAGGTTCATCTCTATGGCCCCAAGGGGTCTCCATGCAGGCATCCAGCAAACATGCTTCACACTGCCCATGGCCATTGGCAAAACAAAAGACCGTGTTGCAAACTCCATGGCCATGTCTTTCTTGCATTTTTTATACTCCATAATACCAGGTATTGTGCCAATTTATTAATCAAGGGGGGAATAAAGCAGACTTTGAAGAACAGGACACTGTTGAACACTAAGGCCCCTTCAAAAGAGTCTACATTCTTCCTACCCCAGTGCAGTTCAGCTGGCCCAAATTCAATGATTGTAAACTCTCAAACAATTTGCAGAAGTTTAGGCCCAAAGATTTCATTTTTTTCTGTGCCATATCCCTCTGCTCACACCAATCCATTTCTATGCAATGCAACCCTGCACAACTTCTCTGGACACAGGCATAACAGCAAGCTTTTCACACAAACAGGTAGCCTAGTCCAAGCAAAGCTCATTCTCACCTGCATAAACCAAACCTCTTATTCCATAGTTCTTACTGCACTCAGGTCTTTCAACTCTGAGCAGAATAGTCCATCAAGCTGTGCTTATAGCACTGCAAGGCGTCGCTTAGGCCAAGGTTTCAAATCCTTCCACATTCCTCTTGAAAATCAGTTCCAAAAGCCCAAAGCCACACCGTCGGGTGTCTGGCAGCAATCACACTCCTTGGTATCACTTTACTGTGCAATCAAGTTCAGCATTGCTGATAGAAATCACCCAACCAAGAACAGCTTGTGGAGGGGGGGGGGGGAGGTTTATTTTGGCTCTCAGAATCAAGGGAGAAACTCCATGATTGCTGGTAAAACGACAACATGAGCAGAGGGTGGACATGACCCCCTGGCTAAAATCAGGTGGACAATAACAATAGGAGAATGTGCCGAACACTGGCATGGGGAAACTGGTTATAACACCCATAAGCCCATTCCCAACAATACACTGCCTCCAGGAGACTTTAATTTCCAATTGCCATCAGGTGGGAAACCTAATATCCAGAACACCTAAGTTTATGGGAGACACCTGAATCAAACCACCACACCCTGGGATGCTCATTCTCTATATAGTTGCCTCTTTCTTTCTTCCTTTTCTTTCTTCTTCTTTTTTTTTTTTACTTCCTTCCTTTTCTTTCTCTATTTCTCTCTCAAATAAATAAATAAAATGTATACAAATATAAATATAAAAATTCTTTTTCACGTATATGATTACCATATATTTATGAAGATCTGTAATTTTTCATCTGGCATATTAATATGGTTTAATTCCAAATTTCTAAAATTATTTTGGTTTGATAGCTTAATGTTTCAGTAGATTTTACTTACTTAAGAACATGGAATTAGCATTGTATGTTTAGCTGACACTCTTTTCACGTGGTGACATGGGTTCCAAGCCTGAGAAATGAAATACAATTTATCCCACAGACTGAAGCTCCAGCTCAATAGAATGCTGCCATTAAATTCTGCAAGTGGTCAGGACTTCTGGGAGTTTTCTGTTTCTGTGGCACACTCGGCTGCATGACCTTGGCAAGTAATCTGTTTGGGTAATTGTACAGAAATGGTCACTTCTGTGCCTGGGTGCTTTGAAAAACATGTAGCCATCACAGCTTAATACTGATACAAAACAGCATGGGTAAGAGAAGATACAGCCTGAAATGGAGCACGGGAGAGCAGCCTGCCTGTGCCCAAACCGATACTTGACAGCACATAAACTACCAGCCGTACACTGCCACCATAAAAGACAGTAAGGCGGGCCAGTGTAATGATGTCCATTTTTAAATTGGAATGAAACAAGTTCAAACTTTTTATACATGTCTTCTTCATTAAATGTAAAATTTACTAAGAGCAAATTATGTGAATGTTTACTGCTTTTCTTAGTTTTAGAAACATTTTACATGAGTTCCTTGTATGCTATTAATAAGAATAAGATACCAAAATCACCATTCCTGTCTTCTCTTCAAAAGTCTGCTTTCACATCTCATTTGACTCTTGTTTGCTTCTCAAAAATATATCTCAGGTCTTGTGTCCATTCATGTGCAAATGTGTTCCTTGATAATATGGCCACAATACATTTGATAATACTTAAAATGTTGCTCTCATTTCAGACAGGGTTTGCAGAATGTGAATCTTGAGCAATCCTGTTACCATCAAATTAATTTAGCCACATTCAGCATATTATTATTCTAAATGGATGACTTGAGATAAGTGTAATCTTTGAGCAGATCTTACTCATATATATTATTTATAGAGATGCTTGCTTTTGAGCACAGGGTTCTGAAATCTACCTCTGGTTGTCCTAGAATTCACACAATAGCTCAAGCATCAACATAGAAAGGAATCACTACTTTAACACTGGGCTATATGTATGCGTCTATAGTCACATGTGTATTTTCTTATAGGAGTGTGGTGGTTTGCTTCAGGTGTCCCCATAAACTTAGGTGTTCTGAATGCTAGGTTCTCAGCTTATGGAGAGTTGGGAATTAATGCCTCCTGGATGCAGTGTGTATTGTTAGGGGTGGGCTTATGGGTATTATACCCAGTTCCGCCTTGCCAATGTTTGGCATGCTCTCCTGTTGCTGTGGTCCACTTGATGCTCCACATGAGGAAAAGTCCACACTCTGCTCCTGCCATTCTTCCCCTCTGCCATGATGGAGCTTCCCCTCAAGTCTGTAAGCTAATATAAACCTTTTCTTTTCCACAAGCTGCTCTTGGTCAGGTAATTTCTACAACAATGCAAACCTGACTCCAACAGTGTGTAACATGTAAATGTATATTTTAAACAAGTATTTATAATAAATAAAATTGTGACAATAAATTATTTCTTAATTTTGAGAACAGTGATGCATAAATATAGATATATTGTGACAATAAACTGTGTTAATATCTACTAAAAGGTTTTTGGCTTATGATAACTGAACAAAGGACAATTTTGATTTGTGGCATCAACTGTATATTTACTTATTCTGGCTTAAAATTAGTAACTGAATATGATAAGTTATGAAAAGTATGCAAATCACTGAAATTACCAATTTCAGCTACAAAGAAAGAATGTTAAGTTCATGATTTTGAATACCTTACTTAACTATTTATTTGTACAAATAAAATTTAAAATAACTGTACTGGTTCATAATACATATTATTAAATATGGTTAAGTGAATAATATGTTTTGATAAACACAGATTCTTGTATTAATCTCAAAACAATGAAATTTGACACTATTCCCAGTCCCCATCTCACTGTAGCTCAGGCTGACAAAGAATTCATTGTGTAGGCCAGGCTAGGCTCAAACTCAAGGCAATTCTCCTACTTCAGCTTCCCAAGGGCTAAGGGTAAAGGTGTGTACCTCCACACCTTCATCTATAGGAAATCTCCCACTTCCCTATTTCCTGTCAGTACAAATTATTTTCATCTGCCTAGGCCATTGCTTAGTTTATTGGACTTGTGAGTTAGGTTTTTTCCTAATTAGTACTTTTAGATATGAAATGTGTAACTCTTCCTCTTGGAGTTTGTATGGGCCTGACCTTGTGCAGAAGGCATATATGCAGAAAAACAGGCTGCAAACGCCTCATTCCTACTTCATTTGACCTTGCCTCCCTATTCTCATGCTTTTTTTTTTTTTAATATTTGATAAAATGAACTTGCTGCCAAAGCTTTTCTGTGTGTGTATAAAATAAACCAGCACTTGGTAGGCAATGCTGCAGGGTCTCCATCAGAGCCTACAGACAAGTCGATCCCAGCATTCACTCTATTCTATGTGTCTGTCTTCTTTTTCCTTCTAATCTTCATGTCTCCCCAACAGGTCAAAGTGGCACTAGTAGCAGCAGACTTCAGTGAGCACCCTCAGTGTTGAGGAAGTTTGGCTGCTATCTTTTGACTACTTAGAATCAATATGATTCTTCTTAGCTAATTCTGTCTTTTACACATATTTTTCCATCTTCGTTTGGTCTCTTTGGATTTTTGTTTTATCTGTTATTTCTTACTCTGAGGGAATAGAATACCAGATGAAAGGCAGGCTTCTCACAGATTATGTAGAGGAGGATTACCTTGAACTTCTAAACTTCCTGTCTGTTTGCCAAAATGCTGAGGTTACAGGCCTGCTCCACCACCTCTGGCTTATGTGGTACATGTGGTCAGACTACAGGATTTATGCAGAGTAGGAAAGCACTCCATGAACTAAGTTACACTTACAGGTAATGTTTATACTTATTAGTACAATTGTACCAAACGCTTAAGAACATACAGTAAAATGAAAGATTAAGGTAGTGATTTCTTTCATAATGCTAAATGTGTAGGATTACTACAAAGTCATATTGGTCTATTTTGCACTTATTTATGTCGTTATTATTAATGGATTTAAGACAGGTCTCACTGTTCAACAAAGCATGGCCTCAGCCTAACAATCATCTTGACTCAATCTCCTGAGTGTGGTATAGAGGTATACACTACAGTGCCTGGATTTTGCTTCTACTTATATTCTTAAAATTTTATTTATTTATTTATGTATTTATTTATTTATTTATGAGAGAGAAAGTGACAGAAAGAGAGAGAAAATGGACATGCCAAGGACTCTAGCCAAACTCCAGACACATGTGCCACCTTGTGCATCTGGGTTTACATGGGTACTGGGGAACTAAACAAGTGTCATTTGGCTTTGAAGCACTTAGATGCTAAACTGTCTCTACAGACCAGTTTTATATATTTTCAAGGAAATTCCTTTTAACACTAAATTTATACTTTAAATGTAGACAGAGTTTTTAAATATTAATCAGCAACATTTTAGTTCTGTCACCTTGGACTACATTTGAAACTAGTCACAATTCACATAAAACTTTTCTTCAGTGAGCACATGAGAATAGCAACGGATATATTTTAATGAAAAAGAGACAACTTGTCTTTTTCAAGGTAGAGCTTCATTCTAGTCCAGGCTGACCTGGAGTTCACTAAGTGGTCTCAGGGTGGCCTCAAACTCGTGGAGATCCTCCTACCTTTGCCTCCAGAGTGTTGGGATGGAAGGCATGTATTATGAGGCAAGCTTTGCTCAAAACATTTTGTTTTTTTAAACTTATTTATCAGACACAGAGAGAGAGAGAGAGAGAGAATGGGTGCACCTGGGCCTTTAGCCACTATGAATGAACTCCAGATGCACATGCCACCATGTGCATCTGGCTTATGTGGATTATGGGGAATTGAACTGGGTCCTTAGCTTCACAGGCAAGGGCCTTAACCACTAAGCCATCTCTCCAGCCCGAGACAAAACTATTTTCTGAGAAAAGTTGTATGTCTTGGAAATCCCAGGTTTTCAATGACTGAGGCAGGAGCATTACTAGTTTCAGTGCAGATTAAGCTACTAAATATGACCCTGTCATGATATTAAACAAATGAATAAGTGAATAAATAAATGAATAAATATCTAATTCAGAGTTGTAGCTCAAAGGCTTACACTTTTCTGATATGCATTAGTTGCATGAATCTCTCAGATAAATACATAACAATGCATTTTACATAGACACACATACACACATCACTTATTATAGATATAGCAAATAAAATTGCCTGTGCTTACATATTTTAGAAATAAATTAAACATTAATTTTTGCCACATTTGTCTTTTAAAGTTAGACAAAATTAACTCTTGTTAATTGGGGAAACAACACCATTTTGTAAGAATACAATTATATTTAAAAGATACCCTAATTCCTAATATATTTTTCTTAAAAGCAAATATCACTTAAATCCAGAATAAATTTTAATGAAATATTTTAGAACAATAGAGTCAATTGAAAAATATTTTGAATGTGACCATGTGTAAAAGTGGGTGAATTCAACAACTTTACTATCAAATATCAAATAAATAATACTGAAAGAGTAGAATAAAGATTTTAAAATGACATTTTATATTTACTAGGATGTATTATGAATTCTTTTGTTATATTACTGCTTTTTGCATGTTTTAATATTCTTCTGTATTTGGGAATCAAACTGACTTGGGTTGAAAAGTATATTCATTTAGTTCAAAAACTGTCCTCTGAACCAGTAATAGGTGGCAACCCCTGGCCTGTGATTGAATTGAATATAAAAAGAGTAAATCTCTTTTGAGGTGGATAATGTGTGGATAAAGCACAATGGATATTAGAGTAGTAGTAAATAATGAAATGGCATGGAAACTCTTTTAAAGGAACTATTTGCCCAGTCTAAGAAGTAAGCTGCCACATGGATAATAGTAATCACAAATAACCTGGGACTTAAGAGGTATCCACAGGAAGAAAAATGCTGAAGTTCAGGAAACTAACCTCAAATTTGTATTGGATACTATGAAAACAAGAGTGTTTTAAACTTGAGATGTAGCATTTGAAAATAATAGCCTATCTTTACTCTCGTTAGAGGAGACAGAGTAATTAGGTCTAGAAACGGAGTTTATAAATGTTAAAAGTTGACAATGCAAATCACTGTCAACTTTCCAAGCAAAATCACTGAGGAGACTAGAACTATCAAGATATTTGTAAGAATATTTGTAGAGAGATTTATCTGTGCAGCAAAGACTCTCCCTGAATGTGTGTTTCATAATTAAATCAGATGGGGTCTTGGTTTGAATACAAAGAAAAAATTAAATAAAATAAATAAAAAGGGGAATCCAGTTGGTTTGATCTTTCTCTGCTTCCTGATTATGAACAAACTGTGTCTAGCTGTCTCATACTCCCAATACCATGCCTTCCAAATATGGTGGACTGTATGCAGACATAGCTATTAATGGGAGAAGAAAGTTTGTAGCTATGGAATAAAACAAAATAAAAAGGGTTTCATTTTTGTTTTATTTCCTTCCCACTGGGAATTTAACTTAGATCCATAAGTAATTGCCCTATGCCTGAGCTACACCCACAGCCTTTTTAGTTTTTGCCTTTGTTTATTTCTTTATTTTATTTTATCATCATTACATTTTTTTTTTTTTTTTTTTTTGAGATAGGGTCAAGCTTTTGCCCAGGCTCACCTGGAATTAACTTTGTAGTCTCAAGCTGGTCTGGAACTCACAGCGATCCTCATATCTCTGCCTCCAGATGGCTGGGTGTACACCATGCCCAATTTTCTTTTTTTTTTGTTGTTGTTGTTTGTTTGTTTTTCTTTTGAGCTAAGGTCTTGATAAATATCCAAGGTTGACAAAAATCTATCTCTATACCTCAGTTAAGCTTTGAATTTAGTACTCTCCTGCCTTTATCTTCATAGTAGCTGATATTTTAGGCCTTTGCCATCTGGCCACACTGAGAAGGAATTGATTTGACTTGATGGAGGAGAAATATGTTGAGAAAGTGAAGCATGGAGTACTGAGTGTTTATATGTGTTCACATTAAGTAGGGATGGTTATGTACAAGGTCTTGACAAAATGCCACAGCAGTTTTTATTGCTCTTTGAGGAGAAACATCATAGAATACAAGTCAGGTAACTGACCTAGAAAGAGGGATTGAATGTGAAGAAGCTGGTGGGAAGAAGTGAAGAGCTCTCATGAGAATGGAAGACAAGCACAAATAAGAGCTTGGTAAGGAATGAGAGGAAGTCAGAAAAGGTCTGGGCAATATGTTCGATCCAGTGAAGGAAAAATGATGACAGTCTTTGTTGAAGGATATTTACTCTCTGAAATGCAAGCCAAGAGTATTAGCTGCAAAGAATGATGGATTTGACTGGATGTAAAGAATTGAATAGCTGTAGAAGACTGCCTTGGGATTTACTTCATCATCACTACACACTGGGGCATTTACACTTTGCTAAACAGCAGCTCATACCTTCAGCCACCAATATTATCAATATTTAGAAAGGAATTTAATATAGTAAGAAAAGGTTAAATATATACTTAATTCTTCCAAAAACCAACTATAGGTAAAATCAGTGCAATAAAATCCATTGGTTACTTTTTTACTGTATCTTTTCACCTTAATGAAATTTGTCACACATGTATTTATATAAATATGCAAGCACACACTTAAGGACATAAAGATTGCATGTAAGCAGGAAAATCTGCATAATTCCAGGGAATTTATAGAGAATTGAGGAGCCATAAATTTGTTTTAAATAGAAGAAAAAAATAAATACACAATAAATATTAGAAGATACACTGATTTTAAATGTCATATTACTTGACAGTCACTTACCTTATAGAGGTTGTTGAATATTATACTTTTTATTCTCATGTTTTTGTACTCTTTCAAAACCTAAGGTCACTTTTTTTTTTTTTTTGAAAACATGACAGCATGCTGTACTCGGAAATATCCCATTGGTACTTGGTGTTGCTTCATCAACTGCTCAGTATTGGCCTTTTGTGAAGATATTTTTGGCCTAAACATAATGAACAGGTGGTGTGTCAGTAAGAAGCCATGTGGGTGTTAATGTAGCTTCATTTCCTGCAGAACAAGAGAAAGCATTTGCAGAATTTCGGGCTGCCCATCTACTTAGTTGGTACCTGTAGGCTAAACTGGAACGCCATCTTGTGAGCAGGCACGTTGCCATTATAACAGATGGGCATGAACACTGACAGCTGAGTGGTCATGTATGTACATGGATTGTGGGTGTTGCAAGCAAGCTGTTCACTTAAGAAGGTCAAATAGCATTTACCCAAGGCTTATTACAAATAATAGTAGGAGGGGTCATTGTCTATTTCACATTTTTCTTACTTCACCGGGAAAATTGGATAGTACAGTGATAATTTTATATTAAGATCAATAGAACTTAGTGGCATAGCAGATTATCTTAAGTTAAAATAATTTGAAAATGTGACAAGTAATTACAGAACAAAATAAAGAAAAAGGGTTTCAATATGCCACAGTGTGGGTTGGAGGTGTGGGTAAATTACATGTAACATATTCCATTAAACAAGATGCTTTGTGTGGTAACTTCATTACCAAATAGCTCTCAGAGTTCTAATAAAGTGGATGGCTTATTATTTATTAATTTTGTAAAATCAGTACCTATTCATAATGTGATGGAAGATGAGTACCTTTTCTTATTAAACAAGTGATATTCAAATAATACAAATCCACAGTAATATATGAGTTATCCAATTTCAGATGAGTTATCAAAAATTATAACCAGATTAATTAAAATACAATTGTTCTTAAATTGTATTCCATATTTTATTAGTTATGAGCATACTCAGTATGTAAACAGCATATGTTGGTATCATCCTTTCCCTCATCCCCACCTACTCTCCAAAGGGACCCTCCTCATTGGGGATGCAGGTCATTCCCATCGGGATTGTGGGTAGAGCATTATGGAAGCAGCCATCAGTTATGGTGAAGAGACAATGTCTCTGTGCATAATGTCCCAACTCGTGGCTATAACTGTCTTTCTGTACCCTCTTCAGTGAAATTCTCTGAGCTATGTTGGATGTACTTTAAGTCTAGGCTCTTAGGAGCCCTTGGGTCTCTTGTTTGAAACTGTATTCCATGTTATCCAGACAAAATATTTTGCCTACGGCTGGAGAGATGGCTTAATAATTAATACACTTGCCTGCAAAACCTAACAACCCAAGTTCAATTTCCCAGTACCCATGTAAAATCAGATGTACAAAGTGGTGAATGCATCTGGAGTCCATTTGCAGTTGTTCTAAAGGCCCTGACATGCCCATTCTTTCTCTTTCATTTCACTCTCTCTCCCCTTGAAAATAAATAAGTAAAATACAAAAAACTTTAAAAATAAATATATAAATGAAATATTTTGATTTTTGCATAAATGAATTCCCATGAATACATAGGGCAGACAGACCTTATTCAATTATTGACATCTTGAGTCATTCCCAAATATCATAACTATCCTGTTGCATATTTCTCTCTCTTAAAGTATAGATGAGAGCTCTGCATTTTTCTAACATAATGTGGCAAAGTTTGGAATATTACTTTGTTAAATTACAGAGTACAGCAACATTTCTATTTTAGTAGAATCACATAAAACTCCACAAATCAAAAAGGGTATCAATGGTCAATTCTAAGTAGCCTGCATTAGTAAATATCAGTAAAATTAGTAATTTCAGTACCATGCTGTTTTTGTGACTATGGCTTTGTAGTATAGCTTTAGATCAGATATGGTGATACAATCCAATCAGTTCTTTTGCTGAGGATATGTTTGGATATTTGAGGCCTTCTGCCATTCCATATGAATTTTGAGATCATTTTTTTTTCAGTCTTAGTAAAGCTTTTATTGGTCTTGTGTTAATTCTATATATTGCTTTTGGTAAAATTGCCATTTTCACAATATTAATTCTACCTACACAGGAATATGGCAGGTCCTTCTATCTTCTTAAGTCCTCCTCTATTTCTTTCTTCAGTGTTTTTATGTTTTCATTATATAGTTCCTTCACATTGTTTGTTAGTGTTATTCCAAGGTTTTTTGTTGTTGTTATTGAAAATGTGACAGTCTCACTGATTTCTTTCTCTGTATATTTGTCCTTTGCATATAGAAAAGATACTGATTTTTGTATCCTGTCACTTTGCTTCTTTCTTTTCCCTTGGTGCTGGACTGTAACTCTCTGTACCAGGATGTTTTCTACAACCACAATGAGCTGTTGATCAGACAGTCCTACTAGATCTCCCAAAACAAATAAGACAGACTTCTGTCAGAGCACTTGATTACCCACCATAGGTTAATGTTAAGACCCTATTGTTGAAGACACCAATTACCATCAACATGAAACATGAAGAGACCTGACTAGAATCCAAAAGAGAGCCAGTCCTCAGATAAGTAGCCAATCTAGTGCTGGAAGGCACTACGTGAGCTACCAGGGGAAATTGGCCAACATCTGTCCAAGCAACTCACAGTCTAAGCAACTCCAAAGCAAGCAACCTAGATGTGATGCTCACACAAGTGCAATAGTGGCACACAGCCATGGTGGGGAACCAACTGCTCTTGAATTAGTTAACAGATCCACTCAGTGGAAAGGAAACCATATCTGGAAAGGGGGAACAAGTCAGAATCATACCCAGATAATGATTCTGCTTTCCATTGTCAAGCTCCCACTAACCTTACACTATAAAAATATCTAAACCCTTATAATTCTCTACAAATTAATAATGATTATCCCATTTAACTGGCTCTGACTTCACTCTGTTGGAGAATCTGCTTCGCTTTTTCAGATGGGAATTGGACTTGAGATAAACAACACAGCACACTCCACCCTGGCACCAGCGGAAATCACAGAGGATTTGGGGAACTGAGCAAGAATGCTAGCTCTGAGTTAAGCTGAAATCAGCACAAGGGGGATGGAGAGAGATACGGAGGACACTCAACATCTACCAAATGAGACATCCAGATGCTCCTAAGTTCCCATCACTGAAGTAGACTTAAAATGTTCCCAGCATGGCTCAGGGAATCCTGTAAAAGAGGAGGGATAAAGATTGTTAGAGACAGAAGTTGAGACATTTTGTACAGTGACATTGCATCTCCCCTATAACTGACTGCTGCCCCATAATGCATGACCCACAATCTCCAAGTGGTTGACCTGCATCCCCAATGATGAAAGCCTCTTCAGAAAAGGGGCAGGGAAGAGGGAAAGGATGGCACCAACATGTGACGATTATATACAAAATATGTCCATATCTAACAATAAAAAATATATATTACTGATTAGTAAAATTAGTAAAAAACTAGTAACTTTCTATAATAATGATATACCAGAGATTATACTAGATATAAATTATTTCATGCTCTACTTATTATTTTATTTGAAAGTCAGTGAGTATTCTTAAATAAATTTGATAATGAAGGTTGAATAAATACCTGTAAGATTGAAAATCAAGACCAATTAACAGTGGCTTCTTTCCTGAAAGAGGGTGGGAGAGATAATTAGATAACAATAAAAAGGAGAACAGTCCATTTTATTGAAAATAAAGTGGAATCTGAAATGATTTGAGTGTTGAAGTTCTGAGAAATTGTTATTTTATGATTTTAATCTGTTTTTTTTTTTCGATGTAAAACACATTCATTTACTTGTAGGAAAGAAAGTAAAGGTGAAAAAATGAAATGTGTTTACAATTTCTTCAAATAATCATTATTTATGAATAAAATATTAATTTTTGTGAAGATCGGTGAGATAGTCTAATATTATGAACAAGGGTCCATAGTGATTATGGGTGAAAGCTGTAGAGTTCCCATATGGTTTTATTTTTATGAGGGCTGGTTTAGAGGATTTTCATAGAAATACATTATATAGGAATAGACATTGCTTGGTGAATTACAACATGATAGAAAGACAGGGAGTTTAAAAGAACTCAAAATAACAACTGAATAATGGCCCATGAATTTCAGTTATGTAAAGGAAGATATGGCCCATGAGATTAAAAAGCTATGATTAGATATTTGGAAATTTAAGATAGCAACTTCAAGGATCTTTTAGTTCCCAATGACCCAGCATGTTCCATAAATGTGCCACAAAGATACAGCAAGTTGTTTATAGGATATGACATTTTTCATCAAGAATATAAAAGCATCATGTTGAAGCATAGTAGAATTCTGAAAATATATAGATATTTGGTCAAACAATGTCCTTGTGAGTGGAGTATTATATAGGAGAAATTAAAATTGTCTCTTGAATGAACAATGGATTTGGAAGAGAATGGAACAGAAATAATCTCATGTCCTACTGTGAAATATAGTGAACATGAACAAATAAGAAGCTGCTATTAAAAGGTTAAAATAATCTTCCAGACAAAAATTTGAGAGTAGAGTACACAGTACTGACATGGGGGGTAGAAGATATAGCTTCCATAGCCCTAGTTTGGAAAGGGTGGGGAAATGGTGAAGAAACACCATTAGAGAAAGACAGCTCATAAGACTGATGTGCTAAGAGAGTATGTTGAGCCCTGACCAAGAAAAAATGTCAGATGTGGTGCCATTCATTTAGTTGATTTCTCACAAAACTGTGAGAAATTTTAGGACTAGTGAAATTTAACCATAACTTGGGAAAGACAGTTAAGAAATTACAATATGGAGTTGAGAATTATTTCTCCTGAGCTAGAACATAAAAGATTGTTAGAACAACTAAAATATATTGTGGTTATGAAGAGACAGTGGCTTCAGCTGGTGTTGCAGTAAGGTTTGCATTGCTGGTAGAAGTCAACCAACCAAGAGTAGCTTCTTGGAAAAAGAGGTTTATTTTGGCTCACAGGCTTGAGAGAAGGCTCCATAATGGCAGGGAAAATGATGGGATGAGCAGAGGGTGGACATCACCCCTGGCCAACATAAGGTGAACAATAGCAATAGGAGAGTTTGCCGAACACTGGCATTGAGAAACTGGCTAGAACTCCCACAAGCCCACTCCCAATGATACACTACCTCCGGGAGGATTTAATTTCCAATTGCCATCAGCTGGGGAACCTAACATCCATAACACCTAAGTTTATGGGGGACACCTGAATCAAACTACCACAATCTGCCCCTGATATCCATACATGATGTAAAATGCAGTAAATTCAGCCAACTTTAGAAGTCCCCGTAGTTTTTATTAATACCAATGATGTTTAAACATCACCATAGTCCAAGATCTTTTAACTGAGCCACAATAACCAAAAAATAACCTAAAAAAAAAAAAACCTAAAATGGCACAGACTAAACATTCACGCTGCAAAAGATGGCATTGGGCATAACAAAGAAATATTCAACCAATATGTGATTTAAACAGGGAAAACACCAAACTGTGTAGATTCAAGTCCAATGACACTAGCCGGTGACAAATCTCCAAGTCCACTAATTCTAACCAGCAACAAGTCTCTGGCATCCCAATTCTACCTCTCCAGCTAGGCTACTCACAGTCCTGGAAAACTTCATGGGGTCCAGCTGCTTTCCTTAGCAGCCATCTCGTGGTCCCAGCATCTTCACTGGGTCTCCACTGCAATCCACTGTTCATCCTCATGGTCCCATGGGGTGTCCATGCAGGCATGCAGCAAACCTGCTTCACACTGCCCATGGCCATTTCCAAAACAGAAGACCATGTTTCAAACTCAATGAACCTCTTTCCAGCATTTCTTATACTCCACAATACCAGGTAAGGTGCCATTTAGTTAATCTGGGGGAGGGGATAAAGCAGACTTTGAAGAATAGGACATTCCTTGAGCCCTCAGGCCCCTTCAAAAAAGTCTACATTCTTCCTGTTGCCTCAGTGCAGGTCAGCTGGCCCAATCTCAAAGGTTGTAGTCTCTCAATTGTAGCTGAATGGGCAGCAGTTCACTCAAAGATTTTTCTTTCTGTGCCATATCCCTCTGCTCACACCAGTTCATTTCTATGCAAAGCAACACTGCACAACTTCTGTGGACACGGGCATAACAGCAAGCTTTTCATAGAAACTGCCTCTAGCACAGTCCAAGCAAAGCTCTTTCTCACTCTCATAAGCCAAACCTCACAGTTCATAGTTCTTACTGCATTCAGATCTTTCAACTCTGACCATAATAGTCCATCAAACTGTACTTACAGCACTGCAAGGCATCTCTTGGGCCAAAGTTTCAAATCCTTCCACATTCCTCTTAAAAATCAGCTCCAAAAGGCCAAAGCCACACAGTCAGGTGTCTAGCACCAACCCCACTCCTTGGTACCACTTTACTGTTGCAGTCAGGTTAGCATTGCTGGTAGAAATCACCCCACCAAGAGCAGTTTCTGGAAGAAAAAAAGAAAAAAAGAGGTTTATTTTTGCTTATAGGCTCAAGGGGAAGCTCCACAATGGCAGGGGAAAATGATGGCATGAGCAGATGGTGGATATCATCCCTTGGCCCACATAAGGTGGACAATATTAACAGTGCTAAGCACTGGTATGGGGAAACTGGCTAGAACACCCATAAGCCTGCCCCCAACAGTACACCAACTCCAGGTGTCTCCATTTTTGAGCATCTGTGTGTGTGTGAGAGAGAGTTTATGGGCATGCCAGGTCTCTAGCTGCTGTGAACCATACTTGTCCAGCTTTACATGGGTGTCTAGGAAATTGAGCCCTGACTGGCAGGCTTTGCATTCAGGCGCTTTAACCATTATGCCAGCCCCCAAATCCTACATTTTTTACTTAAACCTTTTGCAAATATTTTAATATTATATCAGGTATGTGATAAATTTAATATGTTCTATAGTGGAACATCATTAGGATTTTTTCTTTTATTTATTTTGTTTTGTTTTGTTTTTCAAGGTAGTGTTTCACTCTAGCTCAGGCTGACCTGGAATTTACTATGTAATTTCAGGATGGCATCGAACTCACGGTGATGGCGATCCTCTTACCTCTGCCTCCTAAGTGCGGAGATTAAAGGCATGAACCATCATACCCAGCTTTCATTAACATTTTTATATGACAAGGAAATGTTCTGTACAAATGGAGTACAGGTACTTTTCAATGACTACTAATAAAAGACATATGTTCTTTGGTAAAAGTGAAACTTAAGGAAAAATATTAAGTTCTAGGTTTTTGAGTTCTTCAAAGATTCTAGACATTAGGCCTCTGTCAGTTGGATATTCAGCAAATATTTTATCCCATTCTGTGGGTAATCTATTGGCTCTGCTTATTGTATGTTTGTCTGTGAAGAAGCTTGTTAGCTTCATGTGGTCCCATTGGTTGAGTAACTGTTTAAGATCCTTTGCTACTGGGGTTTTGTTCAGGAAGACTTTTCCCATTCCTATACCATGGGATGTTCCCCTTATTTTTTCTTCCAGTAGTAGCTGAGTTTCTGGTGTTATGATGAGGTATTTGATCCACTTGGACTTGATTCTTGTGCATGGTAAGATGTGTGGATCAAGTTTCAATTTCCTACATATGGTTATCCAGTATGTCCACACCATTTGTTGAAGATGCTGTTTTTTTTCCAGCTTATATTGTTGGGGGCCTTTGTCAGATAACAAGTGGCTATAGTTACTTAACCCAAAGTCCAGGTTATTGATTCTATTCCACTGGTCTATATTCCTGGTCTCAATCTAGTTATGTACCAATATCAAGTATGTGATAATTTAATATGTCCTAATGTTTACTCCATTTTACATCTTTTTCTACTAGTTGAATTTAGGAGCCACATATGTGAGAAGACATATGACTATCTTTCTTTATGGTTGACCTCACTTTGGATGATATTTTCCAAGACCATCCTTTCTTCTGTGACTTATAATTTCATTTTTCTTTACTGTTGAGTGGAATTCCATTGTGTAGAGATTCCACATCTTCATTGGTCATTCCTCAGTTGGTGGCATCTGAGCTGATTCCAATCCTTAGCTACTAGGTAGAGAATGGCGATAAACATGGTTGAGCAAGAATCTCTGAAATAAAGAGTGAAGTCTTCTGGATAGATATTGAGAAGTGGAATAGCTGGGTCAGATAGTAGATAAATTTTCATCTTTTTCTGGAGTGTTCATACTGATTCCCATAGTGGTTGTACAAGTGTTCCTCCCACTAGCAGTGAGTAAGTGTTTCTCTTTCTCCATAGCCCCACCAACATTTGTTGTCATTTGATTTATTTATTTATTTTTTATTTTTTTGATGGATGACACCCTCTTTGAAGCAAGAAGGAATGTTTTAATTTTCTGTGTGTCAGAAGCAGTTGACTCTTGTCTTTGAAAATGACTGAGCCTCATGTGTTTCTGCCTGTGATAGCTAAGGTGTTGTCAACTTGATCTGCTTAGTAACCCACAGAAATTTCTTTTGTGTGGGTCTCTGAGGTTGCTTCCAGGAAGGATTAACTGAAGGAGGAAGTCCTTCTAACAGAGTGAGCACTTCCCCCAGAGCAGATGGCCCCTCTCAGAGAGGGGGAGTTTATACAAGGAAGCTCTGGGTGAAAAGAGCCCCTTCCTTCCTTACACTTGGTTGCCCAAGCTGCTTGCTGCCTTGCAGCATGGATTGAAGACCAGCACAGACTGAAGACCCGAGTGGATCAAAAACCAGCGGCTCCTCAGGAAGCCTCCAGGCCTTCAGTGCCAGATTGGGACTGCTGAGGCATCTGGCCACATGGACTGAGCAACTACAAGGTTCCTTGATTCTCGGGCCTGAAACTGCTATTGGACTGCCATAAGCTAATCCAATAAACTTCCTTTTTAATAGAATTCATTCTAGCAGTTCTGTTCCTCGAGAGAACCCTGAGTAATATGCCACCCATGAAGGTGGCCTTGGGATGTGATATTAAGGAAGAGAACTGCCATTGATGATTTAGATCCTATGTAGACCTCTGAAAATGTGTATGCTTGCATCCTTTCATTAAAAAAAAAAAAAAAGTTTAAAAATAAAACCATTGTATCTCATTTAACTTTTATCTTGTTTACTTTCATATAGAAATTTCTTATTTGGAAATAAATTTTGTTTTAATTCATGATGCCACAATGTTTCTGACTCCTAACTAATTTTAGCTAATAGCAATATGATATAGAAATGGTGGGCACTTTTAGTTTCCTTTGGTTTCTACTCTAGTGCAACCTTGAAGAACATGGTCTTCTAAAATTTGAAATACAATACTTGAAATATACATCTTAGTATAGCAGTATTTTAATATGAATTTTCTTGAAGAATTTAACTATTTTTAATTTTTCTTTCATTAATTAGTGAAAACAAGACAAAATGCTGGAAGAAAAATGAATTATGACAATAAAAAAAGTAAAGCAAACTTTCAGTACCTAAAACAAATCATCACTTCATTCTATTTAATAGGTTATCAATATCAAGTTAAAGACTAAATGTGGGGTTTTGTCCAATAATTAAATTAAATTAAATTGTGACAAGTAGGTGTTTTGAGAGTCAGGATAATCTTACTACTAGTCCAGGTTTATGTGAGCATGATCTAGTTTCATTAGAAATGACTCTCTTTTGACCCTGAAGAAAATGTAATTTTGAAGATAGTTGTTCATTTATTATTAATGCTTTCTTGGACCTGTTCTATGTCTAAAGCCAATACATTGGAACAATTATTCTACTATACTACATGAAATGCATTATAAGGCTTTATAATTCCAGAATCACTGTTAAAAGCCAATCTGAGCTTTAAACTAAGGTTATTGAAATTTTGTCTTTTGACAATAGAGATTTTATGAACCATTGAAAATAATCAGTCCATATGTTTAACTAGGGCATATACTATTGATGCTATTGATAAACAACCTATGATAACAGCAAGATTGTCTATAACATTGATCTCAAAGCCCAAAGGTTGTTTAGGGTGATGACCATTGGCTGGTAATAAAAAGACATTTCATTTGATTATCATTATTGTCAGACTGTCTTCCTACAAGCTTAAAATATTTCAAGGTACCAAACCCACACTAATAATGTAGAATACATGGATTTCAAATTTTAATTTACTTTATATAATTTTCTATAAAAATATTTAGAAAGGAATATCACAGCATTATATGTTTTAGAGTTTTGAAAATATAATAACCTCAGATAACATATTTTAAAACAAGCAGCACAACCTTATTATGTTCAATATTATACAGAATTAGAAAGTAACAATATTTCCATGAGATAGTTATACATAATTTTTTATTATAATAATATCAGATTTAAATTGCTTACTATTATATTTTGTCAGGTTTATATTCTCTATGGAACTTAATAAAAGCAATATGTTTTAAAAGGTATGTTTTATTTTTATTTATTTATTTGAGAATTAAAAAGGGGGCAGAGAATGGGTACACATTGCAAAGATGTGCCACCATGTACATCCAGGCAAACACATTAACTGCTAAATTATCTAACCAGCTCTCTTTAGATTTTTTTTGGACTTTATTTTTATTGATTTATTTGATACAGAGAGAGACATACTAAGTTGAAACCTTACTGAAATTCTGCACCTAGCATCATTGTTATGGGCTAGTTGTATTGCTTCACATAAACACTGTTGAAGTCCTTAGATTATTTCTAGAGCTGCTTTTTCTGACAAAGCCGTAGGATGAGTTGAGATATCATATAAATATTCTTCTTGTCAAAGTGCAGGTTAAGACTACTGCTGTTTCAACACATAAAGAAGTCACAGTACATTATAAGAACACATGAATATTTTCAGCCTGTTGCAGTATTATACCTTATACAGGTCTATATACCCAACTAAGGCTTCTTCAGAAAAACACAGTTAACTCTGGAATTAAAACCCTGGACACTTATATGAAGTAAACACACTGTAAAGTACACACATCTTACATATATTTATTATAAATATTTTTAGATTTACTAAGACCAGGCAGTTGTTGAAAACTGGGCACAAGAAACACTTTTTGGTTTGTTTTATAGAGTAATCATGTTTGAAGGAGGCAACCAAGCAATTAGAAGAAAATCAGGAAAAATCAAGGTGGTTAAAAAATGTGGGATAGTTGTGAATGTATTCTATAATGCTTTGATTGGACTAAGCATATTTGCTTTGTCATAAAATCATATTTTCACTCTCAATGAATGCACTGCACATTTCTTAGGGTTTCACTTGGGCTGGGTTGAGGCTTTAGACAGAAAAGTTTTCAAATTTGTCTTCAAAACTCACATAAATCTGCCCTCTTAGCCTACCTTTGGACCTGCCATGGAGGTGTTATCTCTTCAGAAAAAGATAGAGGTATAGGGAAGTCACATCACATAAGCATATTTTTGATCTTTGTTTATATGCTATGACACATATTCCATAGGCCAAAGAAAATCACAGAGCCACATACAATAGTAATATTGTACAGAAACATAGAATCCACAGTAGTGGAAAACTACACAGCTACGTGGCTAATGGTATAAGTCTATCTTATGATCGCTATGAGAACAATGTTACAATCATCCAATATATGATAGCGCCAAAGATGCAGGTTGTGCTAATAACTTCAACTTTCAGTGTGAGTAAAATGTGAAGGTCTTGAAGTATTTTTAACTAAAGTGGACTATTATCTCAATTGTGCTTCAAATAACTTTGAGTGTTTTTTGAAGACCGGCTATGATGGGGCAGGGAAAATCTTACAAGATGATAAGTGGACACTTCTGCAATGGGGAAGGGAGTGGATTAAACTTTTGGTAAAAAGTAGAACATAAATAAATTTCCTGGCTTTACCGTACAGACATCCTATCGTGAGAAAACCAACAAGCAGAAAGCCTTTATGGGCCTTTACTCACTCGGAGATTCATTTGGATAGAGGCATGCTTTTCTTTAAACTTGGCCTCAATTTTACTGTCTTTGAGTTATTCCCTTGGCTTTGAATTGTAAAACTAAACTTCTCATTCTGTTATATAAGTCTTAGACTTATTTTTTTTTTCCATAAGAAGTATCACATATCTGCATTTTGAACTTTCAAATTTCTTAATATTCTACTTTGTTGAAGAATTTTGAGTCAAAAATATTTTGTCCATTTCCTATTGCCATTTTATCTATAAACTGTGCATTCCCTTTAAAAACTTTTAGACATTTGCATGTGGGTCAAGGTTTGCCATCTACCCCAAGTTAAATTATTGCAATAACAAAATTCTTTCGAGCCAGTCTCCAATTCCTTTGATTTACCTATGGTGTGGCTGTCGATTATTGCTTAAGATTCCTTGACACTCATTTGTTTAGTCCAGATAAGTGGTGTGTAATATTCTAACTGTCCAAAGTGTTTTTGAGATCTCATCTTTAATATCATTGAAGGTCATGGTGTGGATTCTTATCATTACGCTACGGATTGAATTGAATCTTTGCCTGGAAGCTATTTCTTAATTTGAGAATGATTTGCCATCTGGAGAGGTTGGCAACAAGATTCAGCTTTAATTCAGGACTCCTCAAGCCCTGTCTATTTACCTCCTTAAGCATTCATTCCCTAGTGTGTGTCTCTTTTTTGTCATTTAACTCCAAAGCAGAGAGAAAAAGCCAGGTGGCATTATCAAAAACTTGCCTTGAGATTTCCTTTCCTCGATCATAAGCTTCATTAGACATGTTTTCTCTTTTGAAAATTAATTCATGTGTGAGTGTTGCCAAACTCCCTGGCATTCCATGGTAAGTGTTGCTTTTCTGCTAGTTTCCATGGCCATTTCCCTTAATCTCCTGTAAGCTTTCACTGACAGTTTTTTCCAGGCTGTTTAAACTTTGTTATTGCTATTCCAAATTTTCTTCTGGCTTCCATTTTCAGGAAGCTACAAAATGAAAGACACTTTCATATGTATTAGAGTTTGCATTTATAAATCATATGTATTAGAGTTTGCTATTCATAAATCTCCATGAAATTATCTCTACATTCTTGTTCTAAAACTATAATCTTATTTAATCATAGAAATTCTATGGGATTGGAAGTTGCTACAAAAGCTGAAGATATCTCTATCTGCTCATGATATCAAAGGCATCACCTGAGAGACTTCACTTGCTGGGCCAAGGAGTAATATATCCACATGATCTCTCGCCACTGGGCTTGCTGATGAATTTAACCAGAGATGGTGACCAACTTTGTCAGATGGATCAAAACATGTGAAATTCCTCTTATCTTAGTGTATTTGAACTTCTTGTATTTGTATTCATGGATCCAAAGGTCTTTGATCCTTATATAAGCCAAATTTTGGTGGTGTGTGGTATCTGCCTAACTCTCAGCCCCCAGACAAACATTCTCATTGTTCTCTGCACAAGTAAATTGGGTATCCTCATCAAAATATGTCTCAAAATGATATGACGACCCTCTTTAATCAAATCTGCTTTCACCTTTGCTTGGAGAATCTTTTTTTTTTTTTTTTTAATTTATTTACAGATGGCAGAGGATACTGGGAATATCTAAGGCCCAAGAATTTAACACGACAATATAACTGCCTGCTTCCCACAAGAAGTGCCACTTCTACCACTTTACTTGTGTCCTGGAGAAACTACAAAGGAAGCAGCAACAGGATTATTGCTCCCAAGGCTAGCCTGAAAATTTCGTCTAGGGAATTAGCAACACACACTGAGTTGATAAGAAACATATGAAACACCTTGTAACAGAAATGCAGAGGCTACAGAGACCACAAAAAGCAACCTGCTAACAGATCCAGGGCTCAGGGATTGCTGTGGAAGAAGGGGTGGGAAAATTGTAAGAGCCTCAGGGTGGGCAGAAATATCCTGAGGCCCAGCCAAACCAGAAACTAACTGAGGCCCTAGCTACTTCTCAGTCAACACCAAGGACTCTCAGGTAAATGGGGCCTAGGGGCAAGGAGCTATAAGATGTGTGTGTGTGTGTACTTACAGCCTTATTTAAATGAAGAAATGCAAATCATATATTTTGACTAGAAGAGTTTCCAAGTTAGATTATAAGAACATGTAGTATTGGAGATATTCCTTTGATCAACTATGAGCCATGTAAATAATGTTGATAGAAAAGCTGGAAATACTTTTGTTATAAAATTTTTAAAGACTCAACATATATGTGAACACAAAAGTAAATATTCATATTTAAATTTTTCAAGCTTGCATAGCTGATGGTATTTTATTGGTTAGTGTTAATAGGAAGATGAGAGACATCTGATGAAGTGTACTTAAATGATTAATATTTTTCAATTTTAGTTGTGCATAATATTTAAAAATCTGTTTTAAAGACTGAAAGTGATTCTACATTTGACTGGCGATAAAAGCAATTTATTGCACCCAAAATCATGAAAATGAATAAAACATGTTTACTAGGCAAAGGAAGATTTTATTTAAATTTTTATTTATTTGAGAGCAACAGACAGAGAGAGAAAGAGGCAGAGAGAGAGAAAAAGGGAGTGTGGGTGCTCCAGGGCTTCCAGCCACTGCAAACGAACTCCAGACACATGTGCCCCTTGTGCATCTGGCTAACGTGGGTCCTGGGGAATCGAGCCTCCAATGGGGTCCTTAGGCTTCACAGGCAAGCGCTTAACTGCTAAGCCATCTCTCCAGCCCATAAAAGAAGATATTTTACAGTTAAATAAATATCTGATTTTATAAGAACAAATTCAACTGCTTGTGAACAATAAAGTAAAACAATTAACTTAAAAAAAAAAGAATGCAGGTAAGAAGGCATGACAGTATCTTGCTACTATAAATCCAAATTTGTTAATGCAAGGTGAACTACTTTGTTCAAATCTTTTAGGATTCTGGTTAGTGGATATGCTTATTTCATATATATATATATATATATATATATATATATATATATATATTTATATATATATATATTATAAATTATATATATATATATATACATATATATATATATATACATATATATATATATATAATTTCCATCATTTGTGAGTAATGGGCTTTCATCCACAGGTGGTTAATGGTTCTAGCAAACATGAAATTGTTGTGTGTGGTCAGTTAGGAGTCAGAAACATTGTGGCATCATGAATGAAAACAAAATTTATTTCCAAATAAGTAATTTCCATATGAAAGTAAACAAGATAAAAGTTAAGTGAGATACAATGGTTTTATTTTTAAACTTTTTTTTTAAATAAAAGCATGCAAGCATACACATTTTCAGAGGTTTACATAGGATCTAAATCATCAATGGCAGTTCTCTTCCTTAATATCACATCCCAAGGCCACCTTCATGGGTGGCATATTACTCAGGGTTCTCTCGAGGAACAGAACTGCTAGAATGAATTATATTAAAAAGGAAGTTAATTGGATTAGCTTATGGCAGTCCTATAGCAGTTTCAGGCCCGAGAATCAAGGAACCTTGTAGTTGCTCAGTCCATGTGGCCAGATGCCTCAGCAGTCCCAATCTGGCACGGAAGGCCTGGAGGCTTCCTGAGGAGCCACTGGTTTTTGATCCACTCGGGTCTTCAGTTGATGCTGGTCTTCAGTCTGTGCTGGTCTTCAATCCATGCTGCAAGGCAGCAAGCAGCTTGGGCAGCCAAGTGTAAGGAAGGAAGGGGCTCTTTTCACCCAGAGCTTCCTTGTATAAATTCTGGGAACTTTAGTTCACACCACATAAGCATGAGGGCAGAAGAGGACCTGAATTTGATTCTCATCACTCACTTAAAAAGACAGGCATGGTCATTTATGTCTATAACCCCTGTCCTATGCAGAGAGGAGACAAGAGGACTTCTGTATCTTCTAGATGTTCTGACAGAAATCCCACCCCAGGCAAAAATGTAGATGGGCATGCTACTAAGACCAAAGATTCCTAAAAGTTGAGGTCTTGAGTTGAAAATGACTGCATTGACACTCAGGATTGATAAAACTGTTTGATTCAAAAAGAGAGATAAATAGTATGGTTGCAATTTCTTTTTCTAGTGTATTTATTTTCTTTTATTAACAACTCCCATGTTTGTAAACAATATCCCATGATAATGCCCTCCCTTCCCTCACTTTCCCCTTTGTAATTTCATTTAAAGTAAAGGAACAAAAGACTATCAAAACCACCCTATTGCTTTTAATTATTTCAACTATTATTCATGGTCAGACTGAAACACTGTCATAGAAGAAAAAATGTGGTAGTGTTCACAAATGAAGAATATCTCAAAGTACAATACATAGCCAAGTAAAACAATGTAAAGTTACCTTATTATTCTATCCTATATAACTTAGTTTTTGAACATTGCATTAAAAGCCTTGAGATATCTTAATATCTAAAGGTGAGGAGATTGTATTTGAATTGTTTTCAGGCTAGAAATGTTACAAATCCTTGAGTACCTATTGTCTGTAAATGAAATGAGTTTTATAACACCTTAGATCCATCAGTTGCACATAGTTTAGTGGGTTGGGAGTGAAATTGTGCATTTTAAATTTTTATCAATTATCAAAAAGAAAAGTGTTTCTAAATAAATCAGGAAAAGTTTATGTTAGCTTTTATAACTCACAAGTTTGAAATGCTGTTTCCTATACTAAATTGAAGTAAAAAAAATACAAATACTAGTTTTTAATACATGTTGGGAATTATAATTAGTTGCAGCTAAATTGCATTGAGGCTGTTTTCACTATGTAATAAACCTAACTTCTGTATCAAATGCATTTCACAAGTACACTTAGAACTCATTTGGTTCTTGAAATAAAAATCATGCTGTAGTAGACAGTTCCACAATGCTGGGACGAACATCCAAACCTCATTCAGATTTATGGGATGAAGGCAGCTATTTCAGCCTATGGTGGAAGAAGCTGGCTCCCTTTTATAAATCCAAGCAGAGAGAGAGAATCCACCAGCAGCCAGGAAATAGCAACAACAAAAAATAAAAGAAAGGAAAACAAAACAAAACAAAACAGCACAGAACATCATCCAGAGCTCATATCTCTCTGCATAGCTTTGGGCTGGACTTCAGATCTGTCTTCAGTCATACCTTTGGGCCAGATCCGTCCCCAGTGATACCTCTTCCCGGCAGGCAGTTGGAGACCCACATTATCAGCTTTAATAAAACACCTTATCTATAGGTAGGACTGGGAAGATACATTCAAACCACCTCAACTGTCAAAGCTAAGTTGCCCACATTTAGGTTACCTAGTATCATGTGAGATCTCTTCAAGCACTCATCCCACTGTGATTAAGGTTAGAATTATTCATTCTTCTACTTTCACGAAGTATGCATTTTATAATAAACCAATATGGTAAAACTCTTTAGTTTTAGAAATGTGTTACACAAAGCTTAAAGGAAAAACCAGTAAATCTTGCAATATTATTTTTTATCGGTGTCTTACTTATTTGAAGATAATGTTGAGATTGATAATTTGCTTCACTCTTTGTAAAACTTATATATTTCTCATAATTTAATATGACTACATACATTAAATCTAATATTAGATTGATAAGAAGTATAAGGCAACAAAAATTGAGTTATTTTCAAATTAATCATTTTCTCCCTATCCAAATATAATTATAATGTGGGAAGAAGGCAGCAATAATTTCTTTTTTGGTTTATTTTTATTTATGTATTTGAGAGTGACAGACAGAGAAAGAGGCAGAGGAGAGAGAGAGAGAATGGGAGCACCAGAGCTTTCAGCCACTGCAGATGAATTCCAGATGTGTGCACCCCCTTGTGCATCTGGCTAACATGGGTCCTGGGGAATCTGGCCTCAAACCGGGGTCCTTAGGCTTCACAGGCAAGCGCTTAACCACTAAGTCATCTCTCCAGCCCAGCAATAATTATTTTTATAGATGCATTTCTGTTTTTGAAAATATTATTTTTAAAAATATTTTATTTTACAGAGAGAGAAAAAGAAAGAGGCAGGCAGAGAGAGGGAAAATGGGCAAATGAGCATGCGAGGGACAAGCCACTGCAAATGAACTCCAAACTCATGCACCACATTGTATATCCAGCTTTATGTGGATATGGGGGAAATCAAACTTGGGTCTTTTGGCTTTTTAGGCAAGTGCCTTAACCACTAAGCAATTTTTCCAGTTCTTAAAATATATTTGTTTATTTATTTGAGAGAGAAAAAGAAAAAGAAAGAACACACTAGGGCTTCCTGCCACTACAAACCATCTCTAGATACACATGCTACTGTGTGAATCTAGTTTATTGTGGGTACTACTGAAATGAATCTGGGCCATCAGTCTATCCAAGCAAAAACCTTAGCCACTGAGCTATCTCCTGGGCCAGCACTAATATTTTTATCATTATTATTATTGATAACATATTTTGCGTGGATACATCATGTGTTGGTATCCTCTTTTCCCTAGCCCATGCCCTTTTCCACTGGGTCCTCAATGGGTTTGCAGGTATTCCTCATGAGGTTATGGGTTATGCATTGTGGGAGCAGCAGTCAAGTTAATCTGAGGGGAAATGAATGCCTCTGGGCATGTCTCAACCTGTGACTCTTACAATCTTTCTGCCCCCTCTTCTGCAAAATTCCTAAACTGTGGTGGGCCAGTTTTCAATATACTTTAGTGATGAGCTCTTAGGAGCCTCTGGAACTGTGCTTTGGTAGGTGTTGAGTATCCTCAGGCTCTGTCTCCTACACCTGGTGCTGATTATCAGGGGTAGCATGGAAGAAACACTCATGCTCCCCTCTCCAATTCCACTGTCAATTCAGCTGTAGCTTATGACGTTTTTAATATTTTTGTTTATTTATGAGAGACAGAGAGAAAGAGAATGATATTGGGTTATCTTAAGGTGCTGAAATGTGTTTTTTAAAACCCATAATTAATTCATTATTATGTACTGATTGTCCTCTACATTTAATAACATATGTTGGTAAAAGTAATTTGTCTATTTAAAATATGCTCTATCTTGGGGGAAAATGAAACAGCAACAAAAAATATGACATAGAAGAACTTGGTATGAGTGTGCTTCAATCCTTTCTCACTACATTTCAGCTCGATATAAGTGCATGGTGTTTTTATATATTTGGTGATTACAGGTTTCTAATATAAAGCCATACTGTGTTGGACTTTGCTGTTCATACATTTTACCTGTCTTTATGTTCATTTTCACAGTATCTTGGAAAACTCTCAATAGTTGGAGAGAAAAAATATCTAGTAACCAGGTTGATTCAATTAGCTTAATTATGAACCTCTGCTTCAGGAAACCATCTTAAACACTCAGCCACTGAAAGTCAAATTCAGAAGTTCTGCTTCACTGATCAAGGAGTGAAGTTCTCTCTGTCCTAAGAGCCATGTTGTAATGTGGTTGTCACTTCAGTTCCAGGAAGGGCACATGATGAAGTGTGATGAGCGACTGGCACCTGGGAAGAGGGATGGAGAAGAATGAGAAATATTGCGGCAGATGGGAGGCTTCTGATGATGACAGTGAGGAGACCATAAAGTCAAACTTTGTGTTTCCATTTAAATTTGTAATAAGGACATATTATATTTTCTTTATTTCCTGAAGTAATTGGATTTTAATTTTATTCACTGTGAACAGAGCTCTACTTTGTTATATAAAACTGCTTTTATATATTATTAAATATATTTATATATTATATACATATATATGTTTATATTTTTATTTATTTATTTATTTATTTATTTATTTTTAGGGATGATGGATTACAAGTATGGATCATTTTAAGTGTTCTCATTATCCTCCATACCAAAAACAAGGAACAACAAGACAAACAAAACCCCAATATAAAATAAATCTCATACTTCTTTTCTGTCAACTTTTTCCTTGATTGAATTTGTAAGAGGCCCCTATTTATTTTAACTTAGAGAAGCATTGGTGTACATCTTCCACATACTGCCAGCATCTATGTAGAGTCATTATGTCCTCACTTTGCCATATACACCTATTTCCCTTGTTAGAGCTCATTTTTACATCAAATTGCATTCTGTGACTTTGTGTTATGTATCAGTGGTTGTTAGTGTTACACTGGGATAGCAACATGCAAATAAAACAATGGAAAATGTTACAACAAAAACTATCAAATATTTATAAATTTGTTTGAATTATATAAATTTCCAATGACAAAAAATGCAAAGTCAATTGTTTCTGGAAAGCATAAATCATGCATTTCTCTGGAAGTTCAAGGAGCAATACCGGTTACCCTAGGTTACCCTATGGAAATATCACAGATATAGAGGCAGGCTGGTCCTCCCTGCTGTTTTTTTCATAGGAAAAAGGATTTTTTTTTTCTTTGTCCCCAAAGTTGCTTCATGTCTGCCAGACCTCCTTGTTCTAACATTTGCAATTCAAAACTACTCCAGGCAAGGGAGATGACATTTTCACAGTTTTCCTAGAAAACTCTCATGTGTTTGGCCATTGACAGATTCACCCAATCATAAAATTAAAATATCCAAAAAAAAAATGTTGCCTAAATTTTCAACATTGCCAGATTTTTTTTCTTATTATTATTCATTTAAAAACAGAGTAGAACAACTATTTGCATAGCATTTACATTGCATTAGATATTATACGTGTATTGGTTAGTTTTTCTTGTCACTGTGTCAAAATACCTGGCAGAGGCAACTTCAGGGAGGAAACACATACAGTGATTCAAGGTAGACACTATAGTTTATCATTTGGGCTCAGCAGTACAGTAGTAGCAGCTCAAGTGTTGGCAACAGTGCCACGTGGATATTTCTCAAATTGTAGTTGGTAGGGAAGCTAGAGTTGGACTGAAATCAGAAGCAGTGATAACTTCCAAGGGCCTGCCCTGACTGACTATTTCCCCCAGCTAAGCACAATGTTCCAAAGGTACTACAACTTCACAAAACAGTACGGCCAGTAGGAAAGTAAGCTTTCAAAACAATCATCCTTGAAAGAATTGCATACTCAATCCATAGAAAATAAACTTGACATGTTTTAAATTATGCAGAAATAAGTATGTGTGGTATATCCCAATATTATGGCATGTTATGATGGGAACTCTAGCAAATTTTGATATCCGTGTGTGTAACAAACAGAATGATCTTTGAAAGACTGTCTCATGCATACGTAGGGATAAATAAATTAATTTGTGGATCTCTAGATACATCATTGGTGGCAATGTAAATCTGTAAGCATCATTCTCTACTTAAATGCCTTATTAGTGTTCAATCCTACCACTCAAAATTCTCAATATGGAGGATTTGATATTCTTTTTTTTTCTTTTTTCTTTTTTTATTAGTTTTATATTCATCAAATGCAGGCAGTTTGGTACCATTATTAGGCTCATCTGTGACCTACCCCTCCCCAGTGGCCCTGCCTTGTTGAGGTATATGGGTAGTGCTTTGTGGAGTTAGCCCACAGTTATGGTAGGATAAATGTCTCTGCATATCAAGACCTAACATGTGGCTCTGACATTCTTTCCGCCCCCTCTTCCACAAAATTTCCCTGAGCCATGTTGTGTTCAATTTTGGTCTGCTTCAGTGATGAGTTGTTGGGGGCCTCTGGGGCTCTGGCTCTCTGATTTGGTAGGCATTGATTTTTCTCTCTGTTGGTGTCCTTCCCCCTTGTGCTGGTATCCAGTTCATCAGGACAATGGCACCCTTGCTTGTGTGGCCAATTTTCCTTAGTTTCAGCAGGGGACCTTTTCAGGTATGTTGGGGTGGCTCTCTCCTTAGGATCTGCATCTATCTTTCTTTCCCTGGGATTTTCAGTGCAACTAGGCCGTGGCCATCTTGGCCAGAATTATGGATTTGATATTCTTTTTTAAAAAAAAATTTTTGTTTATTATTTTTTATTTATTTATTTGAGAGTGACAGACAGAGAAACAGAGAGAGAGAGAGAGAGAGAGAGAGAGAGAGAGAGAGAATGGGTTTGCCAGGGCCTCTAGCCACTGCAGATGAAATCCAGATGTGTGGGCCCCCTTGTGCATCTGGCTAAAGTGGGTCCTGGGTAATTGAGCCTCCAATCCGGGTCCTTAGGCTTCACAGGCAAGTGCTTAACTGCTAAGCCATCTTTCCAGCCCCTGATATTCTTAATTAAAGAAATTTATTCAACTTGAGACAAATAATTATTTTTTGCATTTTACCCTGTATCTTTGTTGTATTACAACTTGTTAATCAAACAATATTTTTAGAACCTATTATGCACCAAGCGCTATTTTTTCTCTCTTGTGGTCTCAAATTCTAAATAATAGATAAGAATTTTTCATTTATTACACAATACATAATATTAAGCAGCAATTTTTTGTCATGAAGTATGATACAAATTAGATGAGCAATTAACAAAGAAAATATCATTTTGAAAAAATACATAAAAATCTAATTTCCTACAGTAAATTATATGATTATACTCAAAACTTAAATGTGAAAATTATAGTGTGGAAGTTGAGTTGAATATACTTGCAGAGATAAACAGAATATTGTTTCAAATTCTTTTAAAAATATTTTGCTGTTTTTTTTTTTATTTTTATTTATGAGTGAGAGAGCCAGTGAGAGAACTAGAGAGAGAGAGAGAGAGGCATATAGAGAAAGAGAATGGATACATCAGGGCCTCCAGCCCCTACAAACAACCTCTAGATGCATTCACCACCTTGTGCATCTGGCTTACATGGGTCCTGGGGAATTGAACCTAAGTGCTTTGGCTTTGCAGGCAAGCACCTTAACTGGTAAGCCATTTGTCCAACCTATGGTTTAAATTTTCAAGGTAATAAACTATAGGGATTGTAATTTTATATTAAATGATAAAAATAAATGTCTATCAAATAGTTACCCAAAATAGTTTTGATCACAGTAGTTCATGAGTCTCAGGTAAGAAAGAGTCATCAAAATATCCATGTGATATAACCAGTTCCTACCGGATGAATGTTCTCATTCATCACAGTGAGATAAAGCTAGAAATTAATAAGAGAAACAACAGAAAATATGCTAGCTCATGGGTGCTGAACAATGTGCTACTAAATAATGAATGGGTCATGGAAGATATCAAAAAGGAAATTGTAAAATTTCCAGGTCTGATTAACAGTGAAAACACACAAACCAAAACTTATGGGGCACAGTGAACTCAATTCTAAGGAGACTAAATGTCTCATAACAAAAACAGAGACATATCAAATTAACAACTTAACCATATAAAGGTATTTGAAAAACAAATAATTCAACCCTAAGAGTTGCAGACAGAAAGAAATTAAGGTCAGAATAGAAATTAATGAAACGGAAATTAAGAAAACAAGCAAAGGGATGGAACAAAAACCTGGTTCATTGAAAAAATAAACATGATTGATAAACCCATGAATAATTTGGTTGAAACAAAATTGAAGTCTCAGGTTAACAAAACCAGCTATACTACTAACAGAGGCCTAATATCTAGAATCTACAAAGAACTCAGAAAGCTAAACAATAAAAAAAAAAAAAATCAAACAATCCACTCAGAAAATGGGACACAAAAAATGAATAGAGAATTCTCAAAGGAAAAAGTACAAATGACTAATCCTCACTAAAGAAAATATTCAATATCTTTAACCATCAGGGAAATGCAATGTAAAAGAACTATGAGATCCCACAGCACTCCTGTCAGGACGGCAATCAGTAAAAAATGTAATGACAATGTTGGCAAGGATGTGGGGAGACAGGAACCCTAATTCATTGCTGGTAGGAGAGCAAACCTGTGCAACCACTATGGAAATAAGTATAAAGACACCTAAAAAGATAAAAATAGTGCTCCCTACTGACCCACTACTGGGCTCCACTCTTCAGTGCAGAGATATTTGCTCAACGATATTTATTTCTTCTCTATTCATAATAGCTAAGAACTGGGATCAAGCCAGATAGATGCCTATAGTTTGTTGAATGGATAACAAACATGTGGTACAGATACACAATGAAATTCTACTTAGCAGCAAAAAAGAAAGAAAGAAAGAGAGAGAGAGAGAGAGAAAGAAAAATAAAATTTGTAGGAAAATGAACAGATTTGGAAATGATCATACTAAGCGAACTCGCACAGGCACAGAAAGACAAAGGCCACAAGTTCTCCATTATGTATGGCTCCTATCCTGGAACACTTTGAGTTGCACATATACTTGACAGGAATCTCAAGGGACAAATAATAGGGATGGAAGGATTTGGGGGTGGGTAATGGAATGTCAAGGGATTTATACAAAAAAGTAAAGCCAAGGTGAATTGATACCATAGAAAACTTCTTTGTGGATAGTAAAGATACATAAATCTAAATAGTAGCACGAGGGATGGTATGTTAAGGCTCCTGGAGAGTTTGGCATAAAACCTATCCCTAAAACTTGTCACTATAGCTTGTAACACCCAGTACCAGAAATCAATTTCAACCCATATTGAGCTGTTGAGTGGAGAAATTTATGATGTCACCCCAAAAGACAAACTTCTGTCAAGCCACTTGATTACTTGCCTGTAGTAAAAGGTAAGACCCTATTGGTGAAGACAACACCTGCTGCTGACACAAAACATTGGGAGATCCACCTGGAATATGGAAGGAAGCAGGTTCCCATATGGATAGTCCATATAGGCTGGAAAGCACTACTTGATCTGCTGGGGAAAAGGAGCCAACATCATTGTCAGCAAGCATGGAACACAGCTACATAAAAGCAACCAGCCTGACAAGATGTACACACCTGTGCAATGGCAACACACAGCCTAGGGTGATAACCAATGGCTCTCTCATTGGCTGAGATTTGCTCAGTGTTAGGAACCCATAGCTGTAACTGAGAACCAAGTTAGAATCCTGTAGAGACAAGAATCATGGACTCCAAAAAGAGGCTCCCACTAGGCTTTGACCAGAAGAGAAGCTGTACCCTCAAAATCTCTCCAAATTAATAATGCTTTTACTCTTTAAACTATGATGATCTCACTCTCCATTAAAGAATCTGTTTGTCTTATAGAAGCAGTGAGAACTGAGGTCCACCAAAATTTAGCTAAAAGAGAAGAAAAGATAGCTGACTCCATATTAGCCCATGAGCCACCCCTATGCACATCAGATAGAGCCCAGGTGAAACCACAGAGGAATTGGTGAGATGAGGAAGGGTGCTTCTTCCATGGCCAGCCTGGCAATCTGGCATCAGAACAGTGGTGGTACACACTGAGTACACTCAAAATGTACTAAAGTGGAAATGCATAGGCTGTTGAGTTTTCAACAGTAGCAAACTAGCACCCCTACCATGGATCAGACAATTTTTCATAAGAGGGTGCAGAAAGATTATAAGAGCCACAGGGTAGGAAAGAATATCTATATGCATGTTCCACCTCTGCCACATTGAGGGACTGATGCTGTCACGCCTCATAACCCACAATCCCATGGTAAATACCAGCAATCCCACTGAGGAGGGTCCTCAGTAGACTTGGGGCAAAGAAGAGAGGAATAATGGTACCAAAACATAATGTGTTCATACAAATTTCTGCTTAATAAAACATTAGTAAATAGAGGCTGAAGAGATGGCTCAGCATTTAAAGAGCTTGCTTACAATACCTGAAGGCCTGGGTTCAGTTTTCCTGGATTCCCATAATACTAGATGCACAAAGTAACACATATATCTGGATTTCTATTCGGTGGCAAGAGGTACTGGTGTGTCCATAGTCTGTGAGTCTTTCTCTCTCTCTCTGCCCCACCCTTTACTTGCACAAAAATAAATAAATAAATAAATTTAAAGTAAATAAATAAAATCTCATTAGCAGGAATCTCAGTAGAAGGGACATGTTTTTAGACAATATACAATATTAATATTCAAAAAATGGAGAAAATCAACAAAGTTAAAGAAATTTTATCTATCTTATCTTACCTTTTCTAAATATTCTGTGAAGGATAACTTAAAGTCACAATGGTGCTAAGTCTTTTTAATCTACCATGTTATGTCTTCAAAAAATAATTTCACAGTTATTGTAAATTGATGAACATTAATTTGAATACAAGCACACATTTTCCTACCTAAGATACTTTATTTACTTTGGTATCAATTTGTGTTTTAAAGGACAATTGGAGTTTTACTATTTGATATCTATTGTATATGTGGCACAGTATCTTATGCAAATTTATAGCAACTTTTGTGAGAGAGGAAATTAAATTCTGTGTTGAAGTAATAAGTTATCTAACAGACCCAATCTTCATGAAGGACATCAAGCCACTGTCACAAGTGAAAGCTGTAGAAAGAGAAGGTCTGACTAACTTGGAAAATAAACTCGGACTGTGAGTCACTCATACAATTTATTTTGAGCCAGAAAATGCTTGACCATTTTGTAACTAAAACGTCCAGTGGGGGAAATTAAATTATTGACCCCAAGTCAGCAGTTTTAAAGCAAAGACTGAGTTCACATCCCCAATCATTAATCAAAGAGGAAATAGAACTTTTAAGAGAAATAAATTTCAGGACAAACTTGAAGATTGAAGTCCTAGCCATCATACACACATTTAAAAATGGCCTCACCTGTGAGTGGATTCCTTAGTACACCAGCTCTTGTAAACTGCCATGGCAAGGCCATCATCATAAACCATGACAGAAGGAAATGTGATCCTTCATCTTCTCTCCAGATTATTTTGTTGCAACAATCTCATGTCCACTGAAGTTATATTTTATTTCATGAATGAGAAATGAACTGGAAAGATGCCTCTCCAGCTCACACATCATAAGTTCTCAAAATAAAAGATATTTGTTGTATAGGGTAAGACAGAACATACTTTGAAGAGAAATAGACAAAGAATGATTGCAAAAACATAATTGTGATAGTATTTATACTCACATGTATATATAAATCCATTTAAATTATATTCTAAACTTATAATAATTTTGATCACTCATTTTCATTGATATACAAGATAAAACACTGAAACGGTGTGAAAATAAAAATAACAAAGAATCAATTGTCATAGTACTCAAATAATTCACTGATTGAATTTAAAAATTTTGAATTTGTAGTCAATTTGCTAGAATGTTTAAGAAGTATGATTTCTTGATTTCTAATAGTGTTGTAATCAGTCTCATCTTAACATTATAACAAATTATTCAGTTATGCTCCTATATAATCTAACTGTGAATTAATCAAGTTAAATATTTCAGTCTTCTCTGTTCATTATCTGTCTCTTGCATTATTTTCATTCCTTGACTAAGTCTTAATTGCTTTCTAGCTATCTGTTAGAATTAAGCTATTTCTACCTACTGAACTGTATTACCAGAAAAATGATTAGACATTTAAGAAACTTAGAACATGAAGGTATTGCAAGATTTTCATGAGCAACTTATATGGCAAATTTAAGTACCAGACATTGCTACCTTGGTGTGTACAGATGTAGTTAACTATTAAGAGATTAAAAGATGAATATAAAAGTTCAGAAAGTTCCAATTCTTAGTGGGACTATTAATTATAGAATATATATTAATTTGGAAATAATTAAATTTCATGTTAGATACATATGTAAAAGAACAGAATATTAAATAGGCTATATATTTGAAAATAAAAGATTATTATATTTTCAACATAATTCTTAAGACTAAGAATTTTCATAGTAGTATCTAAATTAGGTTTTGAGCCTGTAAAGTATAGAATGAGCATGTGATGGGAAATGCAATGAATAAAAGTAGCATCTATTATGACATAAGCTGTTTTTAAAAAGTGAGGGAACTTCAGCTTCATCGACTAAATAGCATTTTATCATGGAATAACAATAAACTGTATGTAGAATATAGTGTTAAATAATTCACAATACTGACTATCACTGATTATTTTAATGAATAACCTGTTATCACTGGATTAATAATATCATCATATAGGCATAAAATCAAACAATATGGTCCACTTCCAGATTTCAATCCAAATCAACATGCCCTGTGTTAGAATCTTTCAAATATTTGAGGGAATAAGGTCTTACAAATCAGTAGCATTATAAGGAAGAAGAAAATGAGCAAATGTGCTACTGTTGTAAAAACAAAAATACTAATATGTAAAGTTATTCATTAAGATTAGTTTATCCTTACTTTTATATTTCTTGTGCTTTAAGTGATTTTGCAATAGTTGTTTTTCCAGCTTTTGTTTTGATTCTATACTCTATGTCATATCTTACTTTATATACTGATCTGTTTCTTTACTTTGTAAACAAATAATTCCAGAAGATACAGGCATTGTTTCTTAGTTATCGTTGATCTATGGACTGCCAGACAACTTTCCATCCTAGCTTTGTATAAACAGTTTGCTAAGGGAAACCAATACAACGTTTCCCCTTGAGTGTAAAATCAGATTAAAGCAAAGCTGTTGGGATAAGTAGAGAAAGTAGAGATCTTTTTATCCTCTCTAAACTTATGAAGATAAACAAACAATCCATTTTCTTATCAATAGATTATATAGGACAGTTTCTGTAAATCTATTACTAGTGTTGGCTTGAATTATTGTGTAGACTGCATACCACTAAACCAAAATAAATACAATTTGTGAGTTTTATAGGACAGAAATGAATATACTGCGAAACCAATAGTATTTCCTCTCTGTTCTCTTCGTAGATGGCATTTCACTTTCTTTAGCCTCACAATAAAATGTTGCTTGTTACTACATCAATAAAATAAAAGTGTTATCAGAGAATATTATTATAAAACTTCCATATTTTATTATGATGATTAAGTTTGTCTTTGACTGGATCTACAATGTTCAAGAGTCTATGCCTGTTGCATGTGGCCAATATTGGAGGACCAAAGTTACTAATATCCTTTAGACTACAGATAACTCCATCAAGATTTCCAGGTGTCTGAGGTGGGCATGTAGGATATGCTTGCCTTTATAGGATTTGCCCTTTGTTTCCTCTGATCTTTGTTTGTTATACTTCCCTTTTGCAATGAGAAAGTTTACTCTTTGCATTATATATTGGAAGTATTATGTAATTTATTAATTAATTTAAGAGTTTAGTTGAATAATTGCTTTGAGTTCAAGAAAAGACTTTGGACTTGCAAATGGGTGTGACTGGTAAAGAACATGAGAACTTTTGAATTTAGTCTGAATGCATTTTATACTTTAAATGGCCATGAGGACTGGAGCCATGGCTCAGTAGTTAAGGGGTTTTCCTTCAAAGCCTAAAGACCTACATTGGATTATCAGTACTCAGGTGAAACCAGATGCACTGGGTGGCCTGTGTGTCTGTGAAGTCTCTCTCTATCTGCCTCTTTCTTGCCCTCTATCTCTCGCTTAAATAACAAATAAATAATGAAATAAAATAAAATAAAATAAATGGTCTCTAGACAATGGTGGCAAGAGATGGAAGAGTGTGCCCTAAAACTGTACATGGCCCACAGTACCCACAAGGATAACCTGCATCCCCAAGGAAGAGGGTCCCTTTGGAAAAGGGGCAGGAATGAGGTAGAGGATGCTACCAACATATGCTGTTTACATAAGTATGTCCGTAACTAATAAAAATAAAAAACAAAAATAAAATAAAAAGCGTTATGTTTGGATGTCAAACAGGCACTGGGTGGGCATATTCACAACTTGATGTGATCTAGAATCCCCTAGGAAACAACTTTCTTAAGTGTGTCTGTGGGAGATCTTATAACTTGGGTTAAGTAAGAGCCACTCTCACCGTAGCACCATGCCACCGACTAGGTCCCGGCCTGAACAAAGGGAAGAACTGAGTTGAGCACCAGTGTTCATTTCTTTCTGCTTCCTCGTCTGTTGCAGATGCAGTGGGACCAACCAGCTGACTCAGGTTCCTGCTGTCATGTCCTCCCTGCCGTGATGGGCTGGGCCTTAAAGCTGTAAGCCCAAACAAAGTATCCCTTGCCTAAGCTGTTCTGTGAGGCATTTTACTGGTGTTATGAGAAAAGTTTCTAGCATGAGAACTTCCTTTGGTTCTCTTCGTAACCACCCCGGTGCTTGGGTCATATTATCTCCTCCATGACCTTCTCCTGTGTCCTCCCACACATCTGCTGCTTCCCTTCTCCTGCTCAATAAGTCATTTCTTATTTTCTGTTTTTCTCTGAAAAAATATAGATTCTACCAATGTGAGAGAACATTACTTTTGTCTTTTGGATTCTGGCATATTTAGCTTAACATGATGACCTCCAGTTCCATTTTTTTTTTCTTGGGTTCCTCTCACTGCTTTGACCTTTTTATATGGAGTGACTCCACCTTGAAATCCTTGTGTCATTTATCAAACATTAAAATATATATATATATATATATATATATATATATATATATATATATATATATATATTAGTTTTTTTTTCAGCAAATACAGGCAGTTTGGTACCATTATTAGCTTCATCCGTGACCTACCCTCTCCCCAATGGCCCCTCCTTGTTGATGTATATGGGTCCTGCATTGTGGAGTTAGCCCACAGTTATTGGTAGGATAAATGTCTCCACATATCAAGACCCAACATGTGGCTCTGACATACTTCCCCCCGACACCTCTTCCACAAAATTTCCCTGAGCTATGTTGGGTTCATTTTTGATCTGCTTCAGTGATGAGGTGTTGGGGGCCTCTGAGGCTCTGGCTCTCTGATTTGGTAGGAGATGATTTTTCTCTGTGTTGGTCTCCTTCCCCCTTGTGCTGGTATCTGGTTCATCAGGAAAACAGCTCCTTTGCTTGTTTATCAAACATTTTTTGTTCATTTTTTATTTATTTATTTGAGAGTGACAGACACAGGGAGAAAGGCAGATAGAGGGAGAGAGAGAGGATGGGCACGCCAGGGCTTCCAGCCACTGCAAACGAATTCCAGACGCGTGTGCCCCCTTGTGCATCTGGCTAACGTGGAATCTGGGGAACCAAGCCTCGAACCGGGGTCCTTAGGCTTCACAGGCAAGTGCTTAACCGCTAAACCATCTCTCCAGCCCTTATCAAACATTTTTGAGGAAAAAAATCCCCAACAACTTAACCATACTATAAGCTCTACATAGTTGATTTGAAAATATTTACTTTTTTAGTCTGGTTTTACTCAGAAATACGGATTTACATGTCTAGTTGCCTCTTGTGTGTTTGTACCTGAGTGTATGATGGACATTTCCCCTGACATTGAAAATAGTGATTGCAAAATATCCCCCAAAACTTTCTTTTTCTTAATCTTCCTTTACTCAGTGAAAACACTTCCTATCAAAAATTTGGAGTCATATTTGCATTTTATCTTTCTCTTACATTGCATATTACTTTGTTAATGCATCTGAAAATTGTCCATTCTGTACATCACCTACTTTTGGCCATGCCCACATTATCAAAAATTCTCTACTGTTTTAATAGTCTTTAAAATATGCTCTCACATTTATTCATCTATTTCTTCTCTCCTAGGAGACTCCTTAAGACATATCATAAGTTGGACACTTTGATAAACAAATGAGGCTCCATATGCAGGATATTTTTCAAGGAGTAAATTTTGTATTAATGCTTTAATGAATGGGAACATTAGGGTTAAACAGAAGTCAATATGTGAGCAAGCACTAATTGAAAACACAACTAGTCTCACTAGAATCTTTTGATATGGAAAAGGTTTGAGAGAAATCCCAGACATCAGAGGGCTATCTGTGACAATGATATAACTTTCATTTATAAAGATGTCTGCAGCAACAAAATCCTGAAGAGCCTGAAATGCTAAAAGATGTCTTCCTTTATACAAACTATACCCAGTAACTGAGGCAGTGTGATCCTTCTTAAAACAGCACATACTCCTCAAATGACAATGTCTGTACATCACCTCATCTTGGTCTCTGCTAACAATTTCTGTTTATCTTGTCTTCCATGACTGGAGCCATAAAATATACAATGTTTTTCAATTTTCTGCCATATGTGAACATGTCTTAGACCCTGATATTATGAAATACTGCTCTCCAGATCACTCACATTATTCTAATTCTGTTGTCCTCTAAGCTTTTTGTTAAACATGCAACATACATTGTTGCTTTGTGAACTGTAAATATCCTTTGTCCTGTGTCTTTTCTGAACAACTCTTCTGCAAGTGTCAAAGTCTACTTCCATATTGCTTTCATAATTTTATTGATATATACTGCTGCTCGTGTTAACTATTATGATTTCCAAGTTTAACTTCTGTATCACTTTTCATTCACATATGTGAACAAACAGAAATATGAACATATATTTGTAGACATACTCTTCTGAATTGTCTATTACCTATAAGAACATCACTCTAGAAGAACATTTTTGGCTTTTATTTTGTTTATTTTTGGCATTTATCTTCTGAACTCTGAGTCACTACAAAATTAACAAGCACAAAACCACCATTTAAAGCATATTTATAGGGCTGGAGAGATGGCTTAGTGGTTAAGGCACAAGCCTACAAAGCCTAAGAACCCAGGTTTGATTCTTCAGGTTCCACATAAGCACATTGTGGCACATGTGTCTGTAGTTCATTTGCAGCAACTAGAGGCTCTGGAGCACCCATTATAATTCTTTCACTGTCTATCTCTCTCCCTTTCTCTCAGTCTCTAATAAATAAATAAAAATAAATCTTAAAAAATAGATAAAAAGGCTAGTGAAATAGCTTAGCAGTTAAGGCATTTGCCCACAAAGCCTAAGGACCCCGGTTCAATTCCTCAGGACCCACGAAAGCCAGATACACAAGAGGGTGCATGTGTCTGGAGTTCATTAGCTAAAAGCCCTGGCACACCCATTCTCTCTCTCTATCTGCTTGCCTCTCTCTGTGTCTCTCTCTCAAATAAATAAATAAAATGTTTTTAAAAAATAGATAAAAATATTTGTAAAATGAATGAATGAAATATACTGAATAAAACATTTTTAAATATCATGCAAGGAAACATAAGCTATAATATGATATGAATTTTTCCATACTGTTTTGAAAAACCTCATTTTTCCAATAAATTTGTTTAGATGAACTAATTTCCATATATTAAATATCACTAGCAATCTCATTAAACAAATATTACCATAAATTAATTCATTTAATGTTTTAGTTTTATTCTTTCTGGGATAATGTACTTTGCAAGACAGTGGAAAACAGGAATGTAATTTGCTTTTATTTTTTCTTGTTTAGTATCATGGATAGGGTTTATAGATAAGTGGGAGAAAATAAAATCCATATGCTAATACACTTATAGGTGCATTAAGGAAGGAATAAAATGACTGATTTAATAGAGAAATGTAAAGGCAGATTGTCATATAGGTAAGTAACCAGTTACATAAATGTTAAATTGAATACAGAGAGTAAGTAATGAAAGGCAAAATAGAGTGTACATGGTGGGAAGGATTTTATTCCAAGTTATTAAAATATTCCAATTGCTATTTAATTGTCCATAAAAAATGAAAAATAACAATGTAGTCTTTAAAATAAATGAGTCTGAACAATTGACATGACAGTGAGTTTAACAAGGTCATGGTGCTACTGAATAATCCGAGGTGCCAGATCTAAGTGGAATTCACTGTTATTTTCTAGCAAATGTTGTTCTAATAACCACTGAGACATATATGGTATGGAATGTCTTTATAAAGTAAAAGAAACTCACAAAGTCCTCTAGTAAATTAAAATTGGCTTTGATCTATGCTAAAATGTTAGGCTATCCTTTTTCTTTTCTTATTAAGTAGAAACTTGTATGGACACAACCTACATTAGGACCATTTCCCCCCTACCAGCTCCAGTTCCCCTGAAGGCCTTCCTCATTGGAATTTCTGGTATTCCCCCTGTAGATGCATTGACTACACCTTTATTGACTTTGAGATTTGGGAAACCAAAAGGTAACTTTAAATTCATAGAGAGGAATCTTTAAGTAATAGAGGAAAACAAGTTTACACAACGCAGAAAACTTTTCTGTTTCTTATTAGAACTCAATACTTTTGATTTAGGAAGTTCTGGGGTATTTTTCATTGTGGAATACTGTCGTTTAATTGCTACATGATTATTTGCATTTCTAATTATGGTAATAATAACTAGGTCATTGAAAGTCACTAGTTTATGAGTCACAATTTAATTCTAATGAGATGACAATATACCTCATTTCATGGCATGTTTAAAGCCAACTCTGTAGGGAACCAATAATGCTAAGCTTTTATTATTATTATTATTATTATTATTATTATTATTATTATTGATAAATACAGATTTTGTGTTTGTAATTAAAATGCTGCAGTTTCTAAACATGTCCCACCATTTCATTAACCAGGCTACCATCTTTGCACCATATATTTATCTTTTTATTACTCTTCCTTTCAAATAAATAAATAACATTATTTAAACAAAAAATGAATTTAATGAATTCAGTCATGTGAGAAAGAAAAAATAACCTGCACTTATATTTTATGAAATTAATATTTTAAAAATAAAGCTGTGGGGATCATATGAAATTGAAACACTTTTAAAAGGCTTTTTTTAATGAACTAATTAAGATTTTAACCCTGACTAATTAGGTTTTGATGAGTAGCTCACTCATGTAGCATTTTCCTAGCATCAAAGAACCCACAGATTCATTCCATAGCTCCACAAAAAACAACTGGTTACTTATTTAATTTGAGATAAGATTCTCTGACATCTGAAAAAGTGATCAGTGACAAATTATATATATATTCACATTTATATATACATATATATATATATATATATATATATATGTGGTAAGAGAAAAATATACTTAAAATATTACTTTGCAAAGATGAAATGTATTCATGCTTTATTGGTAACATTTTTCTATTTTAAACTGCTTATAATAAAATAGGAAAATTTGCATATATAATTGAATAAGTATCCAAATGAATAAAACAAAGGCTCAGTTATTTTATTAAAGTTATAACAACAGAAAGACAACACAACACAGATCTACACAATGTAAGCGATATGTGCTGAAGAAATGGCTCAGTGGCTAAAGGTGCTTGCTTGCAAAGCCTGGCTACCTACGATTTGATTCCCCACTGTACATATAATGGTACATGCACAAAGTGTCACATGTGTCTGGAGTATATAGTGACATAAGGTCTTGAAATGTCCCCTTACCCCCTTGTGCTCCACATGCTCTTTTTTTCTCTGTCTCTCTCGCCTTCAAATAAATGAATACCATTTTTTAAGTAAGGCATAAGATATTTTGAATTTCATGGTTACAAACATGAGATAAGAAATGAGGGAAAGAAAAATGGGAATTGCATTAAATTTTAACTAATTTTTAAGATCCCAATTTATAATTAGAATGAAATTATTAATTATTATGTAGAAGAGAACATTTTTCTCAGTAGACAAGACAATCAATTATACTCTCCAACAAAATGGCATGTAGAAAAACAACACATAGATATCAAAGGGATTTTAGAGTGTACTTCCAGTGAACAGTCTTGAAGATTGAGATCAGGTCCTTAGCTTCCTTCAGACCATCAGGAGGCAAGTCTTGTCTCAAGGTGTCTGTCCGCATTTCTCTGTTGCATTCTCCTAGCTGATCTCTTCTAACTTTTCTCCAAATCATGTTTGCTTCCTAATGAAGACTCTGTTGTAATTAGAACTTGGGTTTACTTATGCATGTTTTCTGTGACTTCTGTACAGATTTCCGATTTTAATTTAATTTATTTATTTGAGAGAGAGAAAACAAGAGGGACACTAGGTGTGATGGTGCATATCTTTAATCCTAGCACTCAGGAGGCAGAAGTAGGAGGATTGTCATGAGTTCAAGGCCACCCTGAGATTACATAGAGATTTCCAGGTTACTCTGCTCTAGAGCAAGATGGGAAGAAAGAGAGAGGGAGAGAGAAAGAGAGAGAAAGAAGGCACACTAGAGCCTCTACCCACTGCACATGAACTCCAGAAGCATGCACCATTTTGTGAATTGGGCTTTACATGGGTACTGGGGAATTGAACCTGGGTCATTAGACTTTGTAGGCAAGTGTTTTAACCACTGAGCCATTTCTCTAGTCTCAAACTTGTCAGATACTTTTAATTCTCTGGCTTCAGTTCTGAGTACAGCAGAATCCACTCATCATATCTTTCCATCTTCCCTGTCCTTTCTCTGCTCCAACCCATTTACATTGATGCCTAAAGGAATGGGGAAATGGGCCTTTTACTCAATACTGAGATCAGTAATAAGGGTCTAAGACAAGTGTCTTAACTCTTCTGAAGTGCTGTTGGCCCACTCAATTCTCAGGGAGAAACATTGGGTCTCTTCTCAGTCTTGTGAGTGTTTGGTGAGATTCATTTATAAAATAATACAGATATTATCAATATTAACAACCTTCAGAGAATAAACACTCTGTCATTTGTCTGATTATGGCATTTGTTCCTAGAATCAACTCTTCACAGTTCAGCTTCCACCTCTGATGTGCTGCTAGTAGTTAACTTACAGTTTATCTGTTGTCATTGCAAGTGGGAAGCAGCGTTCATTTTAAAATGCTTCCAACACCCTTGGATGGTTAGTGCTTCCTTTATTTTGACAGAATTTACCACTTCCTCACTGTTATCTTATCTGCAGATCAAACACTTTCAAACCCCTTTTCAGTATGTGTTTAGTCAATTATCATTACCATTTTGTCCTTCAATAAATATCACAGTAAATTTATGAATTATTTCTTGGACTAGTCTAAGCAATGCTCTGATATCTGCTTTCAGATTCTATTTTGAAATATTCTCATTATTACTACTTGTTTTCTTTTGCAGACCCCAGTTTTGCAAATCATCTTTTTCTATTAAAAGTATCAATCATAATAAAAATTAGCTATGATTTTATCCAGTTAAAATAAATTCCTTTCTTCAAGAACATAGGAAAATCCTTTTTAAAAGCATACGAACAACTGATGTGAGCATAGTTACTCAGTCTGATAGCCTAAAGAATGTTCTCCACAATTTTGGTTTTCTTTATATACAGTGCTTATTCATAATGTGTATATGTAAATGTGCACAACTTCTGTAAGCATATGGAGTTCAGAGGAGAATGTCTTTTTTTAAAATTTTTTATTTATTTATTTGAGAGAGACAGATAGAAGGAGAGAGAGAGAATGGGCGCGCCAGGGCTTCCAGCCTCTGCAAACGAACTCCAGACGCGTGCGCCCCCTTGTGCATCTGGCTAACGTGGGACTTGGGGAACCGAGCCTCGAACAGAGGTCCTTAAGCTTCACAGGCAAGCACTTAACTGCTAAGCCATCTCTCCAGCCCCAGAGGAGAATGTCTTTTGTCCCCTATCCAATCACTCATCTACTTGTTTACATGAGATAGAGTCCCTTATTGATTCCAGCGCTTGCTGTTTCTACAGTCCTCCATGGTAACCTACTCCCTACAGAACTAGAGATAGATATGGGTGACAGCACCCAGATGCTTTGGACCCTCTTCTTTTCACATGAAGCACTCTTATCCTGTGAGCAATATCAACCTTGATTTTGAGATTCTAAATTTCTTCTCTTAATTCTTTCTTTCTTTTATCCAACAAGATAAAACTCTTTGTCTCTCAATCCACCTTGTTAAACACCCACAGTGTGTTATAGTATGAAGCCAAATTTATTGTGTTAAAATACAAAAAAGAAAAGAAACTTTAGAACCTACACATCAGTTAGTATTATGTTACCCATCTTGGTGCAGACTATCCAACTTTTATTAGTGCATATACACATAAAGATTAGAACACAGTGACAAGAAGTATTTTATCTAATAAAATCAAACCATTAATGGCTCTTGAGATTCTGATTCATGAGAGAAAAGTAACATATTGCATTAGATTAGAATTTTTATACTGAATCTATACTGACTCATGCCCTAAGATGGTGGTATGGTTATATGGAACTGATTATAAACCTAAAATATTTTAATGCATATAAAGTTCTATAATGATAGATAGCTAAATAATATAAATAAAGGAAAAGAAAGACAAAAGAAAGAGAGTAAGGAAAGAAGAAAGGAAAAAAGGAAGGGAGGAATGAAATAGGTAGCTATAGATACATAAGGTTTCTTCAAATTATTTTAAATCACATTTTCAGATAAAGGAACTGCTTCTTAAAACACTCACAAGGTTTTTGAAAATTGGTCAGGATCTGGAAGAGATGTCACATTAAAGAAGCTGTGGGAAGAAGAGGAAAATATTTCCTGGTATGCTACATGCTACATGCTGTCCTCCTGACAGATGGATCCAATAATTATAAAGAATGACAGTAGTACAATGAAAGAATTTTAACATTTTGTTTTTCTTATATTTTTCAAATTTTTATTTTTTGCTTACATATTTAACTTATAATTAGAAAAAATAATAAAATTTAAAATACCCAATGTAACTTTACCTAACTTGAAATGTAAAAAGTAACTCCTAATGGTATAAATGTATAATGTGGTGAAATACTATGAGCCATGAGTTAAATTAGCTTAATACTTGAAAATAGCTCATTTAAAATAAGAGAATAACCTACAATGGGCAAAGTACTGATGGTGTAATGTAATACCAAGTAAACTGGATTCTTGAATCCTATAATTAATCTATAATTAGTAGCAATAGTTGTAGTTATATATGACACAAGAAAATGAGGCACATGTGAAACTTAAACAACACATTATTTTGAAAATTAAGCCATAATTAGCCTGTACATTATAACATGGTACATATGCTCCTTTTTACATATATCCTAACATTAGGGGAAAAAAAAGGAACCATGTTTTCTATATAACTACACACAATTTTAACTTGTCTACAAGGGTAGTTATTGAATGCCAGAAGAGAAGTGCCAGACCTGTTTCAGTGTCTTAAATTCTCTTTTTTCTTTTTTCTTCTCTTTTTACCATTCAAATGTACTATATAAACCCATATCATAAGGTAATGTGTATTGCCCCTGGAAGAGCCCACCGAAAATCCATAACACCATAATCAACAATTTATCAATCTAAAAGTGGAACAAATTTGCAAAACACATATTCACTGGTCTTCAGAACTATTTTTTAATTTATTTTTACACATTATGGACATATTTAGTATGTAAACACCACATGTTGGTACCATAATTTCCTTCATTCATGCCCTTTTACCAAAGGGACCCTCCTCCTTAGGGATGCATATCATCTCCATGGGGATTGTAGGTGCTGCATTCTGTGAACAGCAGTCAGTTATGGGGGAGAAGCAATGGGTCTATGCATTATGTCCCAACATGTGACTCTAAGAATCTTTCCAACCCCTCTTTCACAAAACTCCCTGAGCCATATTGGATGCATTTTAAGTCTACTTCAGTGATGGTCTCTTAGAAGCCTCTAGATCTCTAGTTTGGTAGGTATTGAGTGTCCTGAGTGTCTGTCTCCTTCACCCTTGTGCTAATATCGGGTTCACAAAGAAAGCAGCACTCTTTATCATTTCCCCAGTTTCTCTGTGGTTTCAGCTAGGGCCAGGGTAAAGTGCATGGGTCATTTATTTCCTCAGGTTCTGATCCCATCTGAAAAAGAGAATCAGATTCTTCAATGGAGAGTGAAGTCAGCACACATTAAGTGAGATAAGCAGTATTAATTTAGAGGGAATTTAGCCCCAGATTAGTGTGAGACTGATATTGGAAAGCAAGATCATTATCTGGAGATGATTCAGACTTGTTTCCCATTTCCATATATGGAGCTGTTTTCCACTGAACAGATCTTTTATCTAATCCAAGCGCAGTTACCCACCATGGCTGTGTGCCTCTCTTGCAGTTGTGTGAGCATCACTTCAGGTTGTTTGCTTCTGAGTAGCTTAGACCTTGTGTTGCTTGGACAAATATTGGCCACTTTGCACTGGTGGCTCATATTTCACCCTCCAGCAATAGAAGGACTGTCTGTAGACTGGCTGTCTTCTGGATTCCAGCCAGGTCTCCATATTCTATGCTGACAAAGTATGGTGTCTTCAGCAGTAGGGTGTTGCCATTAACCTTTGGTGAAGAATTCTGACAGAAGTCTGTCTTGTTTAAGGAGACCTTGTAGGTCTCTCTCATCAACAGCTCATTGTGAGTGTTAACCTCATCCTGGTACTGGTAGTTAGAGGCAAGTGCCAAGGGGAGAGAAAAAAAAAAAAAGAAAAAGAAAGAAATTTTTTTAAAGAAGAAGGAAAGAGAAAAGAAGCAGGAGAAATTTAAGGTTAGGCTTCATCTCACCTTCTCCAGGGATCTTTGACTCAGGTGCATCCCTGAAGGTCCTGTTGAAGGTTCAACAATTTAGTCCATCTTCCAGAGTATAGGTTTCTATGGTACCAGTTCAATTTGAATTCAGGTGTTGTCCCCCTCTAGCCTTCCTCTTCCCTTAAGCTCTACCCTCACTATTTTCCAGGCCTTAAGATGCCTATCAGGTATGTCAGCAAGTTGGACTGATCCAGTTTAGGAACCATAAATGAGTGAGACCACATGATTGTCTTTCTGTGGTTGTGTGAGTAACTGAGTATGATCCGTTCCAAGTTGAACATTTTTCCACAAATTTCACTGGGCCTTTTTTTCTGCTAAATAGAAGTCCATTGTGTTGGTATATCAAATCTTGGTTATCCATTAGTCCAATGATGGATACCTGGGTTCCTTTCACTTCCTAGCTATTATGAATTGAGCAGCTATAAATATGGTTTAGCAAATAACTCTGAACTGAGGTGTGGATCTTTTAGGGTAAATGCCCAGTAAAGGCATAACAGGGTCTGTTAGTAACTCTATATTTATCCTTTTCTGGAGCCTCCATATTGATATCCATAGAGTTTGTATCAGCTTATATTACCACCAACAGTGAAAGAGGGTTCCTATTTGTCCATATTCTCACCAATATTTGTTTACATTTGATTTTTTATTGTCTGGTATCCTTACTGGGATAAGGTGGACTCTCATAATTGTTTAATTTGCATTTACCTGATGGTTAGTATTGTTGAACATTTTCTTAAGTGTGTGTTTACCATTTACATTTATTTCTTCCTCTGAGAACTCCCCGTTCATTTCTCTGCCCAATTTTGTGAGTGGGTTGTTGAGTGTTTCAGTGTTTAGGTTTTTGAGTTCCTTGTGGATTCTAGATATTAGGCTTCTGTCAGTGTTATAAGCAGCAAAAATTTTCTCTCATTCAATGGGCAATCTATTGTCTCTGCTTATGGAATGCTTGTCTATGCAAAAACTTTTCAGCTTCATGAGATTGACATTGGCTGAATGATTTTTTTTTTTTTAAGTTCCTGAGCTACTATGGTTTTGTTCAAGTAGTCTTTCTCCACTCCTATATTGTGGAGAGATTCTCCTATTTTTCTCCAAGTAGTAAAAGAGTTTCCAGACTTATATTAAAGTCTTTAATCCATTTGGACTTTATTTTTGTTCATAGTGAGATGTTTGGGTCTAGTTTCTTTTTCTGCATATGGTTATACAATTTCTCCAGCATCATTTGTAGAAGATGTTGTCTTTTCTTTGGTCCTAAAGTAATGATCTTCAATTATGTTCCTCTGATCTATATTCCTGTTGTTATGCCAGTACCATGTGGTTTTTCTTACTATGGCTTTGTAATATAGCTTTAGATCAGGTATGGTGATGCCTCTAGAGGTGTGTTTTTTTTTTTTGTTGTGTTTTTTTTTTTTTTGGTTTTTCAAAATAGGGTCTCACTCTTGCCCAGGCTGACCTGGAATGCACTATGTAGTCTCAGGCTGGCCTTGAACTCATGGCGATCCTGCTACCTCCGCCTCCCTAGTGCTGGGATTAAAGGTGTGCGCCACCACGCCCGGCTCTAGAGGTGTTTCTTTTGCTGAGTATATGTTTGGATAACTGAGGCTTGCTGCCATTCCATATGAATTTCGAGATCACTTTTTTCTATCTCTTTGAAGAATGACACTGGGATTTTTATTGTTATTAGACTAGTGTTGTTTTTGGTAGGATTGTCGTTTTCACATTGTTAATTCTGCCTATCCAGGAGTATGAGAGATCTTTCCATTACCTCAAGTCCTCCTCAATGTCTTTCTTGAGTGTTTTTACATATTCATTATACATGTCTTTCATATCGTTCATTAGTATTATTCCAGGGTATTTTGTTGTTGTTGTTGCTACTTAAAATTTGACAGTGTCATTAATTTCTTTCTCTGTATTTTTGTCCTTTGCATATAAAAAGGCTATTGATTTTTTGTGTTGAAGTTTTATCTTGCTGCTTTGCTGAAGACATTAATTGCCTTTAGAAGTGTTGTTTGTTTTAAAGATTTATTTATTTTCTTTTTATTTATTTGTTAGAGTCAGAAAGCGAAGGAGATAGAAAGAGAGTAAGAGTGAGAATGAGTGCACCAGGGCTTCCAGACACTGCAAACAAACTCCAGATGCATGCTTCCCCTTGTACATCTGGCTAACATGGGTCTTGAGGAATTAAACCTAGGTTTCTTAACCACTAAGTCATTCCTTCAGCCCACCTGTAGGAGTTTTGAGATGGATGCTTTCAGGTCATTTATGAATAATATCTTGTCTTCTGCAAATAGGGCTAACTTTACTTCTTCCTATCCATTTTATATCCCTTTTCATTTCTTTCTCTTTCCTTATTCTTTAGGCTATGACTTCTAGTATTATGTTGAAGAGCTAAAATGAGAGTGAGGAACCATGTATAGTTACTGATCTCAATGGGAATTCGTTGAATCTTTTCCCATTAATTATTACTTGGGCTTCAGTTGTTTTATATGTAGCCTTTATTATGTTGAATTATAAACTGCCTGTGCCTATTCTCTCAAACATTTTGATCACAAAGTTATGTTGTATTTTGTTGAAGGCCTTTTCTGCATCTATTAAAATTATCATGTGGTTTTTGTGATCAAGGTTTTATTTTTTATTTTTTTCCTTAATGTGGTGTATTACAGTGACAGATTTCCATATGGTAAACCAACCCTGTGTTCCTGGGGTAAAACCTACTTGATCAAGTTGTAAAATGCTTTTGATGTGTAGTTGAATTTGGTTTGAGAGGATTTTGTTCAGGATCTTTGTGCCTAAGTTCATCAGGGATATAGGTGGACAGTTTTCTTTTCCTTGTTATTTCTCTGGTTTTGGTATTAGGGTAAAGCTAGCTTCAGAAAAAGGAGTTGGAAAACTTTCCCTTTTGCTGATTATGTGGAACAGTTTTAGGAAAATTGGTTTCAGTTCTTCCATGAAGGTTTGATGGAATTCAGCTGAGAAGCCATCTGCTCCTGGATTCTTCTTTTTGGGGAGATTTTTGATTATCTTTTCTATCTTGATGGGTGAGATAGGTTTGTTTAAGTGATTAATCTGCTCTGAGTTTTATTTTGGTAGGTGGTATGTGTCCAGTTATTTATCCATTTCTTCCATATTTTCCAATTTTGTGGAATAGAGGTTTTGGAAGTAAGTCCTGATTATTCTTCCAATTTCAGTTATGCCTTTTTTTTTATCCTCTCCTTTTTAAATTCCTAACTTGTTAACTTGAAGTGTCTTCTTTTTTTTTTTTTTTTCTTTCTTCTTTTCCTTGATCAAATTGGCCAGGGGTTTATCAATATTGTTTATTTTTTCAAAGAACAAGCTCTTTCTTTTATGAATTTTCTTAATTGTTTACTTAGTTTTCAATTCACCAATATCTGCTCTGACCTTGACTATTTCTATCTGGAGCATTTTAGGTTGAATTCTTTTCATTTTTCCAATGCCTTTAGATGGATAGTTAGGTTATTGATTTGGGATTTTTCTGTCTTTGTTTTCAAGGCACTTAATGCTAAGAATTTTCCATAAGGACTGCATTCATTGTGTTCCATAAGGTTTGGTACGATGTGTTTCATTTTCAGTCAAATCTAGACATTTTGCAATTTCAATTTTTATTTCCAGAGACCACTACCCATTATTGTTTAAAAGCAGGTTTTTCAGTCTCCAGGAACAGGTGAAATTCCTGGTGCATTTCTTGTTGTTAATTTTTACCTTTAAAACAATGTGATCTGATATCAAGAAGGAAATTATGTTAATTTTCCTGAATATATGGAGTGGGCTTTATTCCCTAATATGTGATATGTTTTGGAGAATGTTACAGGAGTTACTAAGAAGAATGTGTATTTGGTAGACTTTGGATCAAATGCTCTGTAGATGTCTGTTAGGTCTACATCTATGGTGGATTTGAACTCTCTTACTTCCCTGCTGATTTTCTGTTGGGATGATGTGTCTATGGATGATATGGAGTATTGAAGTCCTCAACTATGATGGCTGTTGGTGTTTATTTCTGTTTTTCTTTCAAGCAGGTTTTGTTTCATGAATTGTGGTGCACCTGTGTTTGGTGCATACAGATTGATGATTATGATATACTCTTTTCAGATCATTACCTTGATTACTAAGAAGTGGTCTTCTTTGTCTGTTTTGATTACTTTTGGTTTGAAGTATATTTTATCCAAAATTACTATAGCAATACTTGCTTATTTCTTATTTCTGTTAGCTTGGAATATCACTTCCCACCCTTTTCACCTTGAGGAGGTATCTCTCTTTAGTGGTCAGGTGGGTTTCTTGAAGACAGCAGATTGGGCGGTTCATTTTTCTTATCCACCTTGTTAACTTGTGTCTCTTTATGGATGAATTAAAGTGATTAATGTTTATGCTAATAACTGTGAAGTTTGACTTAATCCCTGCCACATTGTGGTGCTTTATGTGTTTTGTGTTTTCATGGACTTCGTTTTTTTTTTTTTTTTTTTTTTTGAGCCTTCTTTAGGTTTGGCTATTGTGGTTGTCTTTTGTAGGCTCTTGAGATTGGTTGTTTGACTCTTTTGTGTGGAGAATATCCTGAATTATTCCCTGTAGTTTTGGCTTTGTGTTCATGTAGTTGTACAGCTGACTTTTATCATGGAAAGTTTTTATTTGACCATCTATTATGAGGGATATTTTTGCTGGGACAATAGTTTGTGTTGGAAGCCATAGGTTCTTATACTTGGCAGTGTTCCATTTCAGGCCCTTCTTGCTTTCAGGGTTTCCATTGAAAAATCTAAGGTAATTTTGATGGGGTTACCTTTGTATATAATGTATTGTTTCTACCTGTCTGCTTTAAAGCCTCTCTCATTGTTTTTGTTGTTTAGAGTCTTAATATAATATATCTTGGAGAATTTCTCCTTTGGTCCAGTCTGTTTGCAGTTCTGTTAGCTTCTTGTATTTGGATGGGGCTCTCAATTGAGAGGATGGGAAAGTTTTCTTCAGTAATTTTGTTGAATAATTTCTCCATGCCATTGGTCTAAATTTCTTCCCCTTCTGGTGTACCCATGTTCCAAATATTGGGACATTTAAGAGTATCCCACAGTTCCCTCATGTTTTGTTCACAAAAATTTTTGAACTTCTTGAAGTTTTTGGATTGTGAACTGTTTCCTTGGTCTTGTCTTCTAGCTCTGAGGTTCTGTCCTCCACATGAATGGCTCTGTTCTTGAGGGCTTCTAGAGAGTTTTGCACTTGTTCATTTTTTCTTTTTTAATTTTCTATTGTCATTTTATATGTTGTGTCCATCTCTTTGTTATGTTCCATTTCCAGTTCTTTTTTTTTTTAATTTCTCAATGCTTCTTGGAATTCTTCCTTGCATTTATTTATGTCTTCATTGAGCTTAACCAGCTTATTATTGAGGTCCAGTTTTTTGGCTCACCAGATCACTTAACTCTCTTTTGAAGTCTCTTGTTTTTGTTGTTTCTAACAATTAGAGAATAAATATTGAAGACCTGGACAAGTTCTCTCTAATAACATCACAGCATGAAATACAGTTTCAAAACCCAACTGATACTCAAAACCATTGTAAATAAGAGAATAAGAAAGAGGGAATAAATGAGTGAATTATAATAACCATAATAGGAATGCACTGGGAAGAGTTAAAATGCATGTATTCAAACAAAATTGTCTTGGACATGGAGGTTGTTTGTGATTTTTTTTTTTTTTTTACAGAACACTTTTGGAACTCTTAAATTGTATTACACTACATCCCCACAAGTAAAGTTTCAGGGCTTTATTTTGTAACTACTATCTACATGCAAAATCAGGCAAGCAGATTATGGGGGAGCATACACAGTGTGTCAGCAGGAAAAATATATGTCGAAGCAAGTCCATTTGGTGCAGATTATGCTGTGTTTAGTGTGATTCACAGACTAGCCAGAAAACTACTTATTTAAATGTTATATGCAGAATTTACCTCTATTTTCCTAATAATTAATCTGTTTGCTTGAATCTCACTTTTCCAACTTTCAAATAGATTCTGGAAACTGAGTACACTTACACAGCAGACTTGAAAAAAAGAAAAGTCAATGTATTCGCTTGAAGAATCATTTATGAACACTGCAACACTTGATAAATAAGAATTCTGTATAGCCAAAATTGCCAATATCCCAATCATGTTTATTTTGTTTTCTTGGATTAAAAGCTATAGATATCTGCGATATGTCTATGAGACATGCATGAATATCATTGTCAAATTTTCCAAGCCTTCTCACTGTGTGAGATCACGTAGTATATTTGCAAACATGAGGATTAAACTTGTATGCTTTATTATTTTATTTTATTATTTTATTTTTTTTTGAGGTAGCATCTCAATCTAGCCAAGGTTGATCTGGAATTCACTCTATATTCTCAGGTTGGCCTTGAACTCATGGCAATCTTCCTACCTCTGCCTCCCAAGTGCTGGGATTAAAAGTGTGTGCCACCATGCCCAGCAAACTTGTATCTTTTAAGTTTGTTTTTGTGCTATAGAGAAAAGATATGATTTGTGGAAACCTTCAGTCAGTTTCAGGATTTGAGATATAGATGTAGTATATAAGTGAATTTGTGCTTACTCATTTATTTACTCTTTTATTCTGCAGTCTTTTCTTTCTACAGGTAGTACATCCTTTGTGTCAGGGCAACAGCTCAAATAGCTTAACTCGACACCTCAGAAATGATGATGCACTCAACCTTTCTTTACAGATATATACACAAAAGAATGAACAGTTATAACATCCAGTGCTTTTGCACTGTTTTGGTAGGTAAAGAAAATAATATAAGAGACCTCACAGAATAATGCCTGGCAGGTAGTGAGTAACTCATGTGCACAGCAACCCCAAGGAACATGACTGTCCAAGACACTCAGAGGATGATAAAACCCAGAACTGAGCCTGATATGAAGATTTTTATTGTATACATATTTATGATGAAATTTAACTTATAAATTGAACAAATTATAACCAGAAATAAAAAGAGCAATATTAATGTACTATTTTTCAAATACTTTGATATATTATAAATGTTAGCACACTTAGCATACACGTTTTTCATTTCATATTAAAGTGGATAATATAAATTTTCTCTTAAAGGAAGCCTTTTATATTACTCTTCCTTGACATAACTAAATCCAGCCTCACTATTCAATGTTTAGGAGTCATTAGGCAATGAAATAGAGTCATTTGAACCAAAACAGTGTGCTGCCTTAGGCACAGATCTTACAGTCCATACAACTACTAAATGACTAACTGGAAGATCATGTGTACTATGCAGATCCTTGAGGAAAATAGATAATCTGCAGGTCTGGCAGGAGAAAGTGGTTAAGTGCAAGATGCCATAATGCTATCCAAGAAAGTATGCAACCTAAACT